>NC_073302.1:444901123-445201123 GCF_027595985.1 Sorex araneus
GTTCAAAGCTAGGAGATCTGCAATGCATGTGTGAGGCTCTGGGTTTGATCCCTGACATTGCAAATATAAATAAATAATAAATAAATACTTAATTACAGAGGTAGAGGCTTGAGATACTTTCTATATTCTTCTCACTATACTTAGCATTGTTTTGTTGGTTTCCAATGTTTCATTTATTTTATCAATAAGGTCTGGTTCTCACAAATCCTAGTTTTGTTGCCACTTTTGTTGAAAGAAGCAATATAAATTATCCATCCTTTAGAGTAGTTTACTATTAGATTTTATATCTATTGAAAGGAGTTATGTTCACAATTTTTGTTTGCAAAGTAAGCTGTGTAAAATTCAATATATTTTGATGATACTAAACTATGATTTAGTGGCACCTAAAAGACAAGATAGCATGATTCTGATATTGTAAGATAAGATACTTTTATTTTTAAAAATGTAAACTTTGGTGCCACCGAAAAAGTGAATGTTACAAATTTTTGCTATGCATTATTGTTCTTGAGACAACAGAAAGACACTGCACAATTACATACAAAGATGATTGTTTCCATTAAACAAAAGTTATTATAAACTGTTAGCATATGAATCAATAATTAATCTTTAATTCTCTATAATTAAAATTGGAGGAAACAATGAAATGGATCAAGCAAAGGAGTGATAATAACCAAAAGGTAAAATTGGAATATTAATCCAATATTATTCTACCCCTAGACACCTAGAATCTTCACAGAAGAAACTTTAGTTAAAAGTGAAATAAGGTGCTGGAGCAATAGCACAGTGGGTAGGGTGTTTGCCTTGCATGCAGCCAAACCAGGTTTGATTTCCAGCATCCCACATGGCCCGCTGAGCACCTCCAGGAGAAATTCCTTAGTGCAGAGCCAGGAGTAAATTCTGAGCACCGCCGGTGTGACCCCCAAAAAGCAAACAATTAATAGAATAAATAAATAAAATAGAAGTGAAATAATAGTGAGAAAGGGAATAGAGGTTATTTCAACATAAGAAGCATTGATCACAAGTCACCACCAATGTATGAAAGATTCAACAGATATTTATTATTCATTACGTATCAGGAGTTGTGACATAAGCGGAAATATGAAGAGTTTCATCATCATCATCATCCCATTGATCGTCTATTTTCTCGAGCAGTCTCAGTAATGTCTCCATTGGTCCTAGCCCTGAGATTTCAGAAGCCTCTCTTTATTCGTCCTTCCCAACGGTGCTACATTGGAGGCTCTTCTGGGGTCAGGAGAATGAGACCCATCATTGTTACTGCTTTTGGCACATGAATATGCCACAGGGAGCTTGCCCAGGCTCTCCCATAAGGGCAGGAAACTCTTGGTAGCTTGTCAAGTTCTCTGAAGGGGAGAATTCACGGCCTCTCACTTCCAGGAGCTTGGTTTTAGAGTCTCCGGGTGTTGGCCATTGATGGGATCACACAGCAACAGGGGCAATTTCTGGGTGTGACCACCTAGATACTGGAAAACTGGAGATCTGGGCAGAAGAGGCACAGTCCCAATCTGAGCAGGCTTGGAGATCTCAGCCCTGGGTCCCACACACCTGGGTTCCTCTGCCAGTTCCTTCATGTGTGAGGCTCATCCGAAAATGTGGAGAGGGGCCTTGAGCATGGCTGTGGCTGGGTTCTGGAGGTCTTCAGCTGCCGGGGCTCTGCTCGGGGCGGGGAGGGAAACTCAACCAACCCCCTCCAAGGGGTCCCATTGAAGACAGCCAGGTGCGGGGGCAAGAGACTCTGAAGAGTTTTTATATGTTAATTAAGAAAAAATGGCAGGGGGGAATTTTAGAATAGAAATTGAAGAATGTACAATGATTCTGAGATGGAGGTTAAGAGTACAGAGCTACAAAGGCAATGAAAATGCTCAGAATGGCTGAAACAAATAAAGAACTGACGGTAAGAGAGACGGGGTGAGAAATCAATCCAAGGTCTCTACATAATTTGAAGATATCACTCCCAGAGGAATTCTGTTATGGGGACAATTCAGAACATGCCTGGGAGGGTCACAGGGAATTAGAGAAAAATTCTTCTGCTAAGAGAGCAGAATCGACAGGATTGGTCATTAAAAATGGGGAAAGAGGGAGGGAAGAAAAATTCAGGAGTGACTCGAGTTTCTGACTTGAAATGAGACAGGTAATACGGCTTCCTTCACCTGGTTCTAATGTTTATTATAGGGAAATTAGAGTTGGTGGTTCCTCAAGTATTAGTGTATAAGACACTGGCAGTAGGAATATGGACTTTTATTTCTCCCTAATTTTTTTTCACTTTTTTGGGGGTCAAACCTGGTGGTGCTCAGGGCTGACTCCTGGCTCTGCACTCAGGAATCACTCCTGGTAGTGCTTGGGGGACCATATGGGATGCTGGGAATCGAACCCGGGTCGGCCGAGTGCAAGGCAAACAACCTACCCGCTCCAGCCCCTCATTTCTCCCTGATTTTGTTTGGCTTTGGGGGCCACATCTGTTGATGCCCAAGGTTTATTCATGGCTCTGCTTAGGAATCACACCTAGCAGTGCTCAGGAGACCATATGGGGTGCCAGGGATTGAACCCTAGCCACACCTTACCCACTGTACTATCACTCTGACTTTCGTTTCTCTCTGTGATGACCCATAGTGTAAATCCTTTTCATTAACACCCAAAGTCTTGTGTTGTTTTCTGCACTGAAGTTGCCTTAAAATATGTAACAATGACTGTGAGATGAAAGGAGAAGGAGTATCAGGGTTCTAAAACTTTCCCCTGGTATTTCTGAAAGATCAAAGAGAACATCTAGTCAAAACCATCTATTTAAGTACCCAACAGAATTGTTTTTCTTTTTCTTGCAAAGCCTTTTGACCATACCTCAACTTCCGAGGTAGCTTTGTTTTTAAGACACCCACAGATAGCTGAGGTAAGGATGCTAAAGTCTCAGGCAAAGGGCCAGCGATTTATATTCTACAGGACCCATTATCCTTTATAACCCCCTCCCAGTTCCCCAGTTTCTAATAAGAGTATTTTAAGGAAATTAAAGTTCAGGACAATGACAATCTCTTGACCCCAGCCTTCTGGACCAAAAGCCAAGCGAATTCTGGGACTACATTCTGGCAAGAGAGCCCCAGGATAAGAACAGAAGCACAGTGGTTTTCATGCTAATTTCATGCAAGAAAGGGACCATCTCCTCATCTCTTCTCCTTTCTCAATGCCGAGTTGCCTGTGTCCATCTTTTGTTCTGCCTCTGATCTCCATTGTAGATAACATGTCCCAGAGAGAATAGCAACTTTCATCACAAGAGTATTTTCCAAATTCAGGTGCCAGGACAGGAAGCTGGTTGTGATCATTATTTGGAAGGAGAGGAGAGGGGTAGTAAGTGTTGTGGATAGAACTACCCTTGCCACTGCCCAGGGTACTGTGGTAAAAGGGATCCGGGAATCAAACTTGGGATTCCCACCTGCAAAGCAAGTGCCCCAGCCCTTTGTTTGGGCTGTCTCCCTTGCCCAGAGAATTTTTTATTTTCTTTGCACTTCTTTTTTGGCTTTTTGTGTAACATTGGGTGATGTTCAGGGGTTACTCCTGGCTCTACACTCAGGACCAGTATGACAATAATAGCTGGGAATGATCACACTGATCACACTGGACAAGATCTGAGGGTTAAAGTAGGTAAAGGGATATTCTTGATAACCTTTTGGTATCAATATTGCAAACCACAATGCCCAAAAGGAGAAAGAGAGAGATACAGAGAGAGAGAGAGAGGAAGGGAGGGGGAGAGGGGGAGGGAGAGAAAAAATGAGAAGAAAAGCATCTTCCGTGGAGGGAGTGTAGGGATAGGGGGTGATGGGAGAGAACCTGGGGACACTGGTGCTGGGAAATATACACTGATGAAGGATGCGTGTTGTACTGAATGACTGAAATCCAATTTTTAACAGCTATGTAAGGTTCTATCTCACAGTGATTCAATAGAAAAGTGTTGTTGTTGTTGTTTTAAAAAATAAAGAAAGAAATTTCTCCTGGAGGTGTTCAGGGACCATATGGGATGCCAGGGATCAAACCCGGGTTGGCAACGTGCAAGGTACTGCATCCTCCTTGCTGTACTATTGCTCTGTCCCAAAGACTTCGTATTTTAAGAGACAGCTGAGAAATCCATCTCTTGAGTAGAAATGATTTACTCCCTCCCTCGAGCTTACTCATTCCCCTTCTGTGTCAGCAGAAGCAGATGAACCCCCCCTGCTTTTTCAAGAGGTGGAGGGGTCTTTCATTCTCAGATCTTTCATCCTGTCTCATTGTGAGTTCACTGGAGCCTGGTGTCACCTTACCAAAGAGGAAATGATTTCTTATGGTCAAAGAGTGGCAGTTTGGAATGAGTCAAGTAGATGAACTTTATTCAGGAAGTTAAGGCGTAGATCTTTATTTCTTTTCTCTGTTTATAAGAAAAAATTATAGAAGCTTTAGTCCACATTTGAATCAAGTGGCATGTGCCAGCCAGGGAAATGGCTGTCTAAATTCATTACAAACTAAAGCCAATATCTCTGTTGAACACTCTTCATACCTTAGGAAAGATGCAGTGTAGTTCTCGCTGGTCATACCATTTTGCTGTGTGATCTTTACACTTATGGTTTTGAAGCAGATTCAAAATCTGTGTAACATAGAGGTATTTGGAGAGAAACTTAGAAAGAAAAGAGCTCAGTTTCACAGAGGAGTTGGTATATAATGGCAGAGACCATAACCCATATTACTTCCCCAGTACAAACGATAAAACCACTCTGATATTCTGAATATCAGAATTACTCTTGGCAGCTGGATTTGTTCACCTGTTTGTGTTTGCATATGATTGACCTAGCCAGGGACTGATTCACTTTGATAAAACAGTAAGGAAATTTGCAGAATCTTATTTGAGTAGGAATGCCAAAGCCACTTTGACCGTCACCCCAAATCTTAAATGCTCTTAAAACACTGCTTCTTTCTTCTCTTGAGACTAGAATTCAGGCTGGCGATACTGTCATCTAAAAGCTGGATAAATCATATTTAAAAGGAATTAGCCCCCAAGTTAGATTCTGGTATAAAAAAGAGGGGAGAATAGCATTAGCATCGCTTGCCTTGGGATATTTCTCCTTTCTTCCATCCCCAACACTTTATCAGTTACCTCTCGCTGTTTCCATCTGATAACTGAAGAAACAGCTTTGAAAAAGTTAATTTAGTCAGCAAACAAGTAGTAAATACAGTGTGAGGGTCCAAACCAAGTCTACATTTCAAATTCTAGGCTTACATGCTTTTATATCCCATCTGTTGTCTACAAAGAGAAAGGAAGGAAGAGAGGCTGGTGGGAGGGAGCGGGGAAGAGAGAGAGAAGAAAGGAGATGAGGGGAGAGAGGGAGGAAGAAGGAAGGGGAGAAGAAGGCAGGAAGAGGAGGAAAGATGAAGGGCACCTAATTAGCTAATCAACTGGGAGCTGTCTTAGTTCTTCCCTGTGACAGGACGATTCTGTGCTCTTAGCACAGTTTCAAAATGGCAAAAGGAGTCTTGCTAAGCCACAGACCAAAAGAGACATTTATAAGAGCCACAAAAGCTCCATTTTGAAACCCAACAATTCCCTTTTCCTTTCCAATGTCCTCAATTTCGTCCTGGAAAGTGTATTTTAAAAGTTACAGTTCCAATGACAATTTGAAACCATGTTGGAAACTTTGACAGGAAGGAAACCCGGCGCCCGCCCCCTCCCTCCCCGCCGAGCACTTGACATTCATGCCTTTAATATCAAGGTATTTTGATAGAATGTATGAATCGTATATTGATGAAATACAAAAAAGTTCCAAAAGGTTATTCGCTTCCTTTCAGAAACCAGCTCTGAAAGTGCAATGCTGATGTTTTCTGATATATATATATGTATATATACACATATATGTATATGTATATGTATATATATATGTATATGTTGTGTGTGTGTGTGTGTTCACAATCCTTGGAAGAGATTCTCCTGCTGAACAGAACAGGGCTAGCAGCCTGCTCTGCACTCTGACTCACTACACACTGCTAGAGGCGGGTACGATGAAGAAGGGTTGTGATGCCCCTTCCTACCAGGGTGGAGTGGAGGGTGGTGCCCTAGAGGCTGGCGGGGGTATCCTGCAGGTACCTTTCTTCATCCTTTCAAGATGGATTTGAAAGTCACCGAACAGAATGAACCGGCCGTTATTTTCTGTCAAAAGAATGAAATGGTTCTCACTGGGTCTCATATCTGGGTGAGACGACAAGGGAAATGGTACAACCCTGGGATTGGGCGGGGGGGGGGGGGGGCTGAGGACGTTGGCAGAAGGACAGGGCATGAGTAGACAGGGAAGGTCGCCGGAATCAACTCCACAGTCTGCGGCGGGTGTGCATTTGCTTTTCCAGGAGAGGGAAAATTCTGGGATTCACTGCAGTTCTCTTTTAAAACTTCCATTTCCATTTTTCCTCCCGTTGTTGTGTCTGTGCCAACCAGGAGGTGCACACACTGAGTGTGCGCCCACACACTGTGGGGTGGTGGCATCTGCCGCCCGCGGGCTCAGCTACAGGGGTCGGGCTCGGATGGAGTGATGTAGGTGAGGCCACGTGCAGGGTTCTAGGCTCTCAGCTGGGGGGTGCACACAGCTCACGAGGGGCTCCACCACCCCTGCAGGGGACTCTCTGGAATGCATTTGGGCATGTGGGGTGTTACGGGGGTCGAACTCGTGGTCTCACAGGCCTCAGGCTTGCTAAGCAATGACTCTCCGCTGAGCTATTCATGGCCTCCCTTCTTTTTTTTTTTCTTTAAGTCTACTCTGCACTTCTGCCCAGCTAGATTTTCTGTTAGATCAAATATCATACTTTTTTTTTTCAAATATCATACTTTTAAGAAAATCCTATTACTCTCTCAGGGTAAATGTCGCCATCGGCTAACCTTTCTTCTTAGACGGTAGCCATGTAAATGTCTCTCGAGATCAAATTTTTAAAAAAAAAAAAATTTGTACCAAAATACATGATAATAGACAATCACAGCAATAAACTTATAAGGCTTAACGTTACGAGATGTTCAAGTCTACCAAATGAAACCATGCGTAATCCTGAACAGACAGGGGATTCAACTCTATTAATCACAGTGATGAGTTTGCATAAGGGAACTAGTAGAATAATTGATAAGGTCTGAATGTAAAAAATGGGAAGCATTAATGAAGAAATGCCGAGCAGAGCAGAGAAGCTCTGTCTGCCTCTCAAGGAAAGCATTGCATCCGTATTTCATTGACTTTTCCAGATGGCTCGGATTGGGGAATGACAAAGCACATATTAACCAAACAAATAAAAAAGCAATGAAAGTATCAATAAATAAAACAGATTCATTGTTAGGGAATATTTGTTCTTCGAATGTGTTCTCTTTTTTAATCCTGCTTGGGACCAGAGAGACATTATAGAAACTAAGGTCTCTGTGTGGAGACAGGCCAGATTAGGGTTAGGGCTGCATTGGGTCAATCCTGGTTCAATCCCCAACATTACACATCATCTCCAGGCATTGTGAAGAGTCAGTCCCGAGCCCAGATAGAGCTAAGAATCCCTCTAAATATTTCCAGGTGTATTCTAAATCCCCACTCCAAAAAAATTTTAGCTTCTTGTTACCAATATCTAAACAGAGATTCAAGAGGTTGAGGAGATAGTACCATGGGTTAAGTGTATCACCTGGCATGCAGCTAACCTAGGGTTTAATCACCAGCCTGGCCTGCGGGCCCCTTTAAGAAGCATGAAGAGTGATCCCTGATCAGATAACCTGGAGTTAATCCTGAGCACAGCTGGATACGGCCCCAAATCCAAAATTCATTAATTAAAATAAACTACACAGGACTGGAGCGATAGCACAGCGGGTAGGGCGTTTGCCTTGCACATGGTCGACCCAGGTTTGATTTCTCTGTCCTTCTTGGAGAGCCGGGCAAGCTACCAAGAGTATCCCACCTGCACAGCAGAGCCTGGCAAGCCACCCATGGCGTATTTGATATTGCAAAAACAGTAGCAACAGTAGCAACAGTGCAACAGTAGCAACAAGTCTCACAATGGAGACATTACTGGTGCCTGCTTGAGCAAATCAATGAACAACAGTTCAACAACAACAGTGCTACAGTGCTACACATGATAAAGATGTTACAAGATTTTTAATAGCAGTGACATCTTCCCTCTTACCATAAGCAATTTTTAATTCCTCCTCTGATCTTAGAAAAGGTACTGTTCATATTCAGCAAAGTATCCACCTTCAGTATCTGTGTGCTCTTTCTTACTCTGTCTGTCTGTCTGTCTGTCTGTCTGTCTCTCTCTCTCTCTCTCTCTCTCTCTCTCTCTCTCTCTCTCTCTCTCACACACACACACACACACACACACACACACACTCACCTTACCTAGGTGCAGTAGAGCTATTCAATTCATCATGTTCCTGAAACAAGGAACTTGTTTTCTGACAGATTTCCCTTCTCTGTGGCGCAAACCTCTTGAAAGAAATCATTCACAGTTTATTCGCCATCAAACAAAGCACATTATGTAGGATAGGAATTCGGTTCTAAATTTAAAAAGATTATTTGTGGGGAAAGTTATTTGACAGGAAGTAGCTAAGGGTAGGCTATAATTACTAACGTATTCACTCCACATGAACTTGAGATTAAAGGTGCTGAGCTGAAAAAGACCAACTATAACAGGGATCAGAGAGACAGTCCAGGAGTTAAAGTCCTTCCTTGCATGCGGCCACTGCAACTGTCACCCTGGTTCAATTCCCAGCATCTCACATGGTCCTACAAGCACTGCCAGGAATCATTTCTTCTGAGCACAGTATCAGGAGTAAGCTATAGCGTTGCTGGATACATAACCCCAAATAACTTAAATAATATTATGCTGCTGAAACCATACTCCTAAGAACAGACACAAATCCAATGGAGAGGAACTTACTTTGGTGAAATATGGGCAGGAACTATGGAGTGTAACATAACCTACATAAGAATTACAGTACTATAGGCCAAGAATAATGTGGTATTAGAGACACTTTCTTATTTTTAAGAATTTGATGTTCTGCTACTCAGAATTACTGTCATTTTAGTTTGGATATCACCTCGAGAGAGCCTCTGCATTTCAAGTAAAAATGTATAAAATATATATAGGCATGGTTCAAAAATATGTTTAAACCTAAATGATCTGAGAAGGAGAAATATAATCAGGGTTATATGTGTGGGAGAAATATCTATTAAGGAAAGAAGTCCTTGAGAAAATAGAAATAATGTTGAACTGCCTTGGAAATTTTATTTTTAATGGGAAAGTAAAAAAGAAAAAAAAACACCCAAAGAAATAGGGTCTGACTTATATTAGAAAGGATTTAGTAGAGATTTTGTCTGGAGTAACTTCTTAGGATAGTGTGGATGAAATGCTTGCCTGGGATAGAAGTTGCAAAGGGGAAAGAAACCTAGTTTGCTCCATCCAATTCTGGCTGTTGAAATTACCTCACGTGGAAAGGCTCGCATGCTGTCTCTCAAGATATCTGACACGACCTTAATGAGTTTTCTACGATTCAGAGTCAGGTTCCTTTGATAGAACTTGATTTATCAGCACGCTCTCGTTTGATCTCAAATATAATCAGAGCTTGCAAGATTGAGATCTCTAATCAAAATGCCACTATATTAATTTAAAATAAGGAGAGTAACGGCTGGAAGCTTCGGATGGCCTCACCAGCAAGCTCTACGCAGACAAGTTGCAAGACAAGCCAGATTATAAATCAGGATGCCGATGTATCCGATTGCCATGACAAATAGACGGGGATGGGACCGCAGACTTGTTCTCCACCCCACCAAAGCTCCAAAAATAGTTAGCAGAGGCGGGGCCAGACGAGACTCAGATGCCTACATCTTGAACTTAAACATGGAGATGAATTACATGATTTGAATTGTTTTATTTTGTTGGGGGAGGGGTCACACCAGGCTGGGCCCAGAGTTTACTCTTAAATCTGTGGACAGGGATCACTCCTGGTGGTACCCAGGGGACCACACGTGGTTCCAGGCCTTGAACCCAGGTTTGCACATGTAAAATAAGTGCCTTACCCACTGTACTCTCTCACCAGCCAAGTATGATTTTTTTGTTTCAAGTATGATTTTTTTAAGTGACTTAGAAAAGGAAGCAAGTAGAACCCAGATCTTTAGGCCACAGTTGGTACAAAGTTCTGAGTCACTTCCTGTCCTCTCCCTAAGGGCCTTCCCTCTGACCATCTCTTTAAAGATATTACTATTATTTATTATTATTATTATTATTATTATTATTATTATTATAGGACTGGAGCGATAGCACAGTGGGTAGGGCATTTTCCCTGCATGTGGCCAACCCACGTACGATTCCTCCGTCCCTCTCAGAGAGCCTGGCAAGCTCCCTAGAGTATCTCTCCCAAACGGCAGAGCCTGGCAAGCTCCCCGTGGCATATCTGATATGCCAAAAACAGTAACAACAAGTCTCACAATGGAGACGTTACTGGTCCCCGCTCTAGCAAATCAATGAACAACAGGATGACACTGACAGTGACAGTGACAGTTTTTATATTAAACTTTTCCAAAGTAGCTGTATATGATACATTTACTGAAATGAGGGAGACTTGGGCAAAATAGTTTTAATTAAAATAATTATATAATAATTATAACTGGAGCAATAGCACAGCCAGTAGGACATTTGCCTTGCACGTGGCTGATCTGGGTTCGATTCCTCTGTCCCTCTCAGAGAGCCCAGCAAGCTACTGAGAGTATCACACTCATATGGCAGAGCCTGGCAAGCTGCCTATGGCGTATTCGATATGCCAAAAATAGTAACAAGTCTCACAATGGAGACATTATTGGTGCCCGCTTGAACAGATTGATGAACAACAAGAGGACAGTGACAGTGATGATGATGATGATGATGATGATGATGATGATGATGATGATGATTAAGGCACCGTGATTTACAAAGTTACTCATGATTGATTTTCAGGTATAAAATGTTCCACCCATCCTATTGCCAGAGTCAAACTTCCTCCACCAATTTCCAGTTCCTTCCCCACCTCCTAGTGACCCTTTTGTACTTAATTCTCTTGGTGCTTCCAATCTCTCGCAGGGGAGTGTGTCTGCCTGGAAGCCATTTAATCTCTTGAAGGCAATTTTGTTCCAACCCTGTTATTAAGGTTGTTGATATTTTAAATCACAGAGGACAATCTTATTTTCAGAATTCTTTAGGGAAGACCCCGAGACCCCAGTTTCAACAACCTTTGATACAAAGCTGATTTCTTCTTATTCTTTCCCATAGAGTTTCCACAAGAAAATGTTTTCAATGTTCTGTTATTGCTATTGCACACAGATAGCTACGTTTCTCAAGAATGGAAAAGACAGAGAAAAGGAAGGCTTGTATACTGAGAAGCGTCTTACATACGGCTAAATTCTTTCTGCATTCTCACTTAATGGGAGGGTGGAGGTGAGTGAGAAGAGACCCTGGTTGAGATCACTGAGTTTCTTTGCACGCATTGGCAGGAAACCTGAATTCTACCCCTGCAGCCATCAGATGGAAGAGGCAGGCATGCTACTTCGTAATAGCTCTTATCCATATATCTTGTACATTTCCTTCATATTAGAGCTCTAGTATGGAATTAACTATGGAGATGGAACCTTTGCTCAGCAAAATGTGTGAGTCCTGTTAAACCATTCCTGGCTAGAAGCGTTTGTGATAACAAATGTACCACCATGGAGAAACCACTGGGGTGAACAAACCTTATTATAGATCTGGGTGTCGGTGCTGAAAGGACAAAAGACGAAGCCCCGTGAGTTGTGCATGGACTCCACTGGAGAACTATTGCAGGACCATAAAAGAAATAGATGGCAGTGAGCGACTTGAGAGAAATGCGACTAATTGATTGCCAGATATATTAAATTTGTTTAAAACTGACAGCAGGTTTGCCCCTGGGAAGGAGCAGGAGAAAACAGGATAGATTTTATTTTACAGAATGCCTGACACCTCCAGGATGCTGCCTAATGAGGTGATGTAATATAAAGCATCACTTGATGCTCAATTTGCATAATGCCTTCCCTCCCCCCCCAAGAGGTTGCTTTGAAAGAATAACAAAGAAACTGAAATGAGGTGGAAAAGAAAATAACAAAGCACAAATATTTTCTCGGTGTTTGCAAATATTAAAAAGAACTTTCTATCCTCTGATTCATTAGTTCTCCTGAGAGCCCACCTGCATATCCTCTGAATGTAAAATGATACTTTAATTAACACACCGGGATTTGGGTTTCTTTATAACTATGCCTCTTATACAAATGTGCTTGTCTGCTTCTGATTCATGCAAAGTAGAGACTGGGGGAGGGAGGGAAGCTGTTTTTCAGGACCAAACTCTCACAAACAGCCTCCATTTACACACAAACCCATAAGAACGAAGGCCAATGCTTACCAAAAAAATTTCCAATAAATCTTTCATGAGGAATACCTTTTCTTTCCATTCAGTACCTTTCCTTGTAATGGAGACATTTCCCATCGGTTCCTGTAATCCGGCCATTTTTTGCTTACCTGGACTGTTTTAGATGATGGTTACTCTGAGAATCTCCTCTTTCTCCTGGTCCTGCCTGCTTGTCAAGTTCCCATGAGACCTGGCAGTCTTGGGGTCTTGCTTTAAAATCTCCCCACAGTGACAAGAGAGACTCAGCTGCCAGAGAGTTGACATTTGTGACTTCATTATGATTTCTCAGGAAGAGGACTTTGTTCGGGCATCACCTCTTGCTTTGCTCTGAAAACTCTTCAGTTAATCTCAAAATGATTCATTGGTTGATTAATTGATTGCTGCAGGGTCTTTATTCAGTCTCTCAATCAATGGCTATTGACCTTCTACCCTCTCTGAGGAACTAAGTTCATTTTAGTGAGCAGCTAATAATGAGTCGGTCCTGGTGTCTTAATGCAGCCGTGGCTTCTGAAAGACAGCAGTGACAGATTCTGCCTTGAGAGCAGCTGGGGCTGGCACACAGGGGCACCTCAGAGGTGGCTGGGCCTTAAAACTAGACTTCACTGAGACCTTCATTAGGGAGGGGCCACAGAGGCAACCCCATATGCCCTCCCCAGTGAGCCTCATGTCCTGCGCCCCCGACACATAAATACAGTGAGTACAGCCTCCAACAAATACAGTAAAACGGAGCTCAGGACCCGGGCATGTTCTTCCACAGGCGTGTTCTTCCACGGGCATGTTCTTTTTTTTTTTTTACCAACAATCCACCTTTTTTAAAAAATTTATTCATTTTTAATTAGAGAATCACCGTGAGGGTACAGTTACAGATTTATACATTTTTGTGCTCATGCTTCCCTCATACAAAGTTTGGGAACCCATCCCTTCACCAGTGCCCATTCTCCACCACCAGTAAACCCAGCATCCCTCCCCCCCTCCCCAATCCCATCTCCCCCCACCCCACCCTGCCACTGTGGCAGGGTATTCCCTTCTGTTATCTCCCTCTAATTCGCTGTTGTGGTTTGCAATAAAGGCGTTGAGTGGCCACTGTGCTCAGTCTCTAGCCCACATTCAGCGCGCATCACCCTTCCCCCGAATGGCCTCCGACCACATTATAGTTGGTGATCCCTTCTCTGAGTTGCCCTCTCCCCAGAATGTGAGGCCAGCCTCCAAACCATGGAGTCAACCTCCTGGTACTTATTTCTACAATTCTTGGGTGTTAGTCTCCCACTCTGTTATTCTATATACCACAGATGAGTGCAATCTTTCTATGTCTGTCTCTCTCTTTCTGACTCATTTCACTCAGCATGAAACTTTCCATGCCGATCCACTTATATGCAAAATTCATGATCTCCTTTTTTCTAACAGCTGCATAGTATTCCATTGTATAGATGTACCAAAGTTTCCTCAACCAGTCATCAATTTTAGGGCATTCGGGTTTTTTCCAGATTCTGGCTATTGTAAACAGTGCTGCGATGAACATATAAGTGCAGATGTCATTTCGACTATACTTTTTTGCCTCTCTGGGATATATTCCCAGCAGTGGTATTGCTGGGTCCAAATGGGAGCTCAATATCTAATTTTTGGAGAATCGTCCATATTGTTTTCCAAAAGGGCTAAACCAGTTGGCATTCCCACCAACAGTGTAGAAGGGTCCCTTTCTCCCCACATCCTCTCCAACAGCGGTTGCTTTTGTTCTTTTGGATGTGTGCTAGTCTCTGCAGTGTGAGGTGGTATCTCATGGTTGTTTTGATCTGCATCTCTCTGATGATTAGTGATGTAGAGCACTTTTTCATGTGCCTTTTGGCCATTCGTATCTCTTCCTTGGTAAAGTTTCTGTTCATTTCTTCACCCCATTTTCTGATGGGTTGGATGTTTTCTTCTTGTAGAGTTCAACCAGTGATTTATATACCATTGATATCAACCCCTTATCTGATGGGTATTGGGTGAGTATCCTTTCCCATTCTGTAGATAGTCTTTGTATTCTGGTCACTGTATCTCTTGCGGTGCAGAAGCTTTTTAGTTTAATGTAGTCCCATTTGTTGATCTCTGTTTCTACTAAATTGCTTAGTTCCTTGTCATCTTTGAAGATACCATTAGCTTCAATATCGTGGCGGGTTTTGCCGACCTTGTGTTCAATGTACCTTATGGTTTGTGGTCTGATGTTGAGGTCTTTAATCCATTTTGATCTGACTTTTGTGCATGGTGTCAGGTCGAGGTCTAAGCCCATTCTTTTGCATGTGGTTGTCTAGTTGTGCCAGCACCATTTGTTAAAGAGGCTTTCCTTGCTCCACTTCACATCTCTTGCTCCCTTATCAAAGATTAGATGATCATACGTTTGGGGTTGTGTGTAGGGATATTCCACCCTGTTCCATTGGTCTGCGGCTCTGCCTTTGTTCCAGTACCATGCTGTTTTAATTGTTACTGCTTTGTAGTAAAGTTTGAGGTTGGGGAGGGTGATGCCTCCCATCGTCTTTTTCCCAAGAATTGTTTTAGCTATCCCACGGGCATGTTCTTCCACTGTCCTATTTGGAGGTTCCTATGCCTGGGATAAATCTCTTGTCTGGTGATGTGCACATGTCCTGGGTCCGCCCTTTGTCGCCCGGTCCTATCAGAGACACGCGCCTCTGTGAACCCAGCCCCAAACTTGCATGGTTTCCCTTCCTTTGTCTCAAGAACTCAATTATTTAGAAGGTTTCCTATCATTGTTAGGGAATCTCATACCACTTTCTTTCTGGAACTCCCCTTTTCTATCATTCAGGCCCTTGAACTTGATTCTATTTGTATTCATTGATTTATTGAATCACTGTGAGACAGAGTGACAAAGCTTTCATGTTTGAGATTCAGCCACACAGTGATCGAACACCCATCCTCCACCAGTGCACATTGTCCGCCACCAATGTCCCCAGTATCACCCCCGACCTCCATCCCAGTCCTCCTGCTGCCTCTACGGCAGACAATTTCTCCAATACTCTCTCTCTCATTTGGGGCATTATGTTTTGTACGAATTTTCCCACCACCATGAAGCCTGCCTGCCATGGGTAGACACTAGATAATTTATTTCGCATTGCTCATTTTGAATGCCATGAGAGTTCGCACAGCCGTGAAGTGGCCATAGGCTTCTGGACTCTTACATTTAAATGGTTGGTTTCCAGAGACATCTCTGTCGGGCACTAGTCCATTTGGGGAGTCAACTGGGAGTCTTTGGCCCAGGGCTGTTGGTGTACTAAGGTGGCGCCCAGCTGAAGCTTGTGGGCAGGACAGCCAGGCCGCAAAGCGCATGGGGAGGTGAGGAGGGACAGCCCGACATCTCTGTCACCATGCGGCAGGGAGATTTAACCCTGGTACCGGCATACCTGGGCCTTGTTTGTAGAAGCTCTTGGACACGAAGATTCTGTCTGGAGTAGGTGGGGAGACTGAGTCTGCGCCATCTGGGGTGCCCCGGTGAAATTGGCTCTGTATGGGACCTGGAGAGATCTCTAGGGCTGTGAGGCTGTCCGGGACTCACTGCTGTGTCTCAGGCACTTGAACTGTGTCACTGTCACTGTCATCCCGTTGCTCATCGATTTGTTCGAGTGGGCACCAGTAACGTCTCACATTGTGAGACTTATTGTTACTGGTTTTGGCATATCAAATACGCCACGGGTAGCTTGCCAGGCTCTGATGTGGGGGCGAGATACTCTCGGTAGCTTGCCGGGCTCTCCAAGAGGGGCGGAGGAATCAAACACAGGGTGGCCTCATGAAAGGTGAACAACCTACCGCGGTGCTATTGCTCCAGCCCAAAATATCTGTCACTGTCATCACTGTCATCTCGTTGCTCATTGATTTGTTCGAGTGGGCACCAGTAACATCTCTCATTGAGAGACTTATTGTTACTGTTTTTGGTATATCCAATACGCATGGTAGCTTGCCAGGCTCTGTCGCGCGGGCTCTATACTCTTGGCAGCTTGCCAGGCTCTCCAAGAGGGGCGGAGGAATCGAACTCGGGTCGGCCGCATGAAAGGCGAACGCCCAACCACTGTGCTATCGCTCCAGCCCTTGAACTTTACATTTACAAATATATATAAAATATATATTTTTATATATGGAAAAAGAGTGTGTGTTCATCAAAGTGTTTGACCCCTTTTAAGAAGGGCCAGCTCGCACTCTGAGCCACTGTCCCTGAGGTCAGATGCAGCCTCCCAAACGCTTAACTAGAAAACATGATCCTGGTGCCCCTCTCTGGGCTTTGGAGAAATTTCCTCGGCTCCCACCTTCTGGATTCAGCCCCTTTCTCCGCCATCACAGTTTGGAACGAGCATCTAGTCTCCCAGCCCACACTCTGGCATGCCGTATCTCTCACTGAAGGTTTGAACTACATCTCAGTCACCCCGATCATTTTCCCTTTCGTGTCCTTGTCACTAATAAAGCCACCAGCCTTCTCCCCAAGTGACCATCACCCTCAACTTCCAGGAGCCACTGCTGGATTTTGGTGTTCTTGGAGGGCTGCCAAGAAGGCTAGTGAAGGGGCTGGAGCAATAGTCCAGTGGAGAGGGCATTTGCCTTGCATGTGGCCGACCCGGGTTTGATCCCCGGCATCCCATGTGGCTCCCCAAGCACCATCAGGGGTAATTTCTGAGTGCAGAGCCAGGAGTAACCCTGAGCATCGTTGATGTGACTAGAAAACCCAAAGCCCACTCTCAAGTGATTTCCTGCAACACCCACGTGGGATGTGTGTTTTTCAAGAAGGCAACCCCACCCTTATATGACATACAAACAGTCTCTGACACTTGGCCCAACAGGTCCCCTCCTCACCTCAAGGACACTTTGTCCTTCCCAAGCTGCCTTTCCCACTCTGCATCTCCATCACGGCCTGCGGCGTCACATCCCCGGGTTAGCAGGAGTCATTTAGCGCACTGATGGCATCGCAGAGTCTCTGCATCTGCTCCCGAATCAAGGGGCTGATTAACGGTGCCTGGCTGCCCCGGGCGAGAGTTAGATTCAGAAATAAAATGAAGGTGTTGGGGTTAGACAGGAAATGCAGATAAAACTACTTGGGAGATGTAGCTAAGATATAATTACCTAGCTCAAAATTAACCCGCAACATCAGGTCGACCCTCCCTCCAGGCTTCTGTGTGTCCAAGACAAGTGACACCATCAAAAGCAGATGGTGCTCTCGTGGGCCTGTGCCAGAGTACTGGGCATTTCTTACTTGAGGTGCCCACTCACTTCAAAGCTCCTGTTAGCACAGTCTTGTCCGCTAAGTAGTGCATTCTTTCTGTGTCTCCCATTGCTTTGGGCTAGTGCTATGGTTATTCATGCAATAAATAGTGCAACGATTTAAAACTTGTTCTGGGAAGTGTCACTAGACCCTTTAGGGGCCTCTTGGCCAGTACCATCTGAGGTAGCCAGTGAAGTACTACCAAGGATGGCCAAGGGACCTGATTGATACCAACATGACCCCAACCTTTTGGGGTGTCTTTTACCTGAGTCCTCAGAATGCCTGTGATGGAATGTAGATTGTACAAAGAGAGAGGAATCGAGAGCCAAGTGTGATTGTTCCCTCGTGCTTCCTATTTTTCCTTGCCCATGGCTCTGTAATAATAAACATGTTATTGCAGTGTTGAGGTTTTTGTTCTTTGGGCTTGGTGCAAGGGGGACACAACCAGTGGTTCTCAGGGGCTCTTTCTGGATGGGCTCTCGGGGGTCACTTCAAATGGTGCTTGGGGAACAAGGCGGTGCTGAAATCAAGCCCGGGCCTACTGCATGCAAACAAGCACTAACTCCCACAGTTCTCGTTGGCGCTATAATATTGCTGCTGTTTTGTTTTTTTTTTTCGGGTTTTTTGGTTTTTTTTTTTTTTTTTTTATTTTTAAAGGCCCATTGGCTCAAGAATTTTACTGTGGGGAGAGGCTTTCATGATAGCAGAAATGCTTCTTGCTTAGCTGGAAGGCCAGGGTAAATACTACGCAAGCCCGTTCCCTCTGAAAGGGGCAACTTCCTGAATCTACTGCCTGCAGGAAATGCTCCTCATGATGCTTTGCTCGGGAAGGGGTTTCCTGTAAGTCCTAGTTTGGATACTGTTCACAGTGATAATCACAACTGCAGGTTAGCTCTGTAGACCTTTTATTTCTAAATGTGGACATGTTCACTTATATACCTATTCTTTCATCCCACAACTTATTAATTCCTTATGCCAAACACTTATGGAAAATTCCCCGTGTAACTAACTTGACTAAGTTTGGTGGGAGTCTAGTTTGGGATACCACATAAACCCTTTAACTCCTCAGACATTCACAGAGTATAAATTAGTATAAGTTTCCAGTTTATTTACCAGGTGTAAAATATACAGTAGTGAAACTGTTCACAACATAAGTTTGGAGTCCAGAGACATAGTATAGCAGATAAGGTGTTTGCCTAGCATGGGGCTTGCCAGGGCATTCCTTGAGCCCCACCAGGAATGATTCTTTAGTGCAGAGCCAGGAGTCAGCCCTAAGCATATATGGCCCCAAGTTCCCCCCGCCCCACAAAAAAAAAGGTTTTGGGGCCAGAAAAATAGCATGGGGAATAGAGGTATGTGTGCCTGCACCAAATTACTCCCTAGTACAGATGGCCTCCCAAGAAACATCAGGTGTAACCCTGAAGGTCCAAGAGCACTGAAGAGAATGGCCCTGGAAGGCCCAATAGCACCCTGAGGGTGACTCCAGGTACCACAGGGCCAAGGAATATCATAGTCTCAGGCTCTAGCATTGAAACCTTTAGCCAAGCATTGTTGGAGTAGCCCCAGGCATCCTGAGTATTGACTAAAAAAACTCCCCTCAAAATATGTAATATATATTAGATATACATATATACATAATAAATGCATATATCTAACATATATATTAGAAATATGCATATACTCTATATAATTATAAAACTCCCCTCAAAAAGTTTTAGTTACTACATATATATAGTAACCATATATATACAAATATACATACTTCATACATGCTCAAATGTTATGCATTTTTTATACACCTATGTCAATCTAGATAAAATTTTAGAAGTAAACTTGACTTCCAATACTTAGTTATTTAAAAGTAACACGTCCATGATCTTCCTGCTTTTCAATGAGTTAAGAGGACATCCACTTAGAAGCCAGTTCTTCATTTTTCAAATACACAGAAGAAGCTCTCCTGGGAACCTTAAGCTTTAGGTAAGAGCCTCCAAGTCTTTTCTGGATGAAGCGTGCCCAGTCCATGAGAACAGAGCTGGTGTCCTTCTGTTTCTAGTTTGTTCACTTGCTTCCAGAAGCGTGCTTGGTGCACGGCCATCAGTGGTCCTCTCTGTGTGGGTAGCACTGGGCGAAGGCTCAGGAAACAGGACACAAATCCCTTCACCAGGGCCAGAGTGATAGCACAGCGGGTAGGGCATTTGCCTTGCACGCGGCCGACCTGGGTTCAATCCCCGGCATCCCATATGGTCCCCCAAGCACTGCCAGGAGTAATTCTTGAGTGTAAAGTCAGGAGTAACCCCTGAGCATCGCTGGGTGTGACCCAAAAAGAAAAAAAAAAAACCTTCACCATAAGGACACATCATCACCTCACAGGGAAATGAAAGGGCCCATACCCCATTCTGATTTCTTTCATGGAACAGAGGGGTTTTCCTAAGTCTACCCACAGTGATAAAGTCAAGAATCCCAGCCTTGGGCCGGAGAGTTCGTATGAGGAACTAAAACACTCGCCTTGCATGCTGCTGCCTCCTGATGGATCCCTGACTCCACATCTGGTCCTCAAGCCCCAGCAGGGGGCGTCTCTGAGCACAGAAGCAGGAATATCCCCCTGCCAGGTGTGTTCCCCCAAATAGAAAGTGACATGATATGACTTGAAGATTGTCACCCCCAAGGCAGAGTGCAACCTCAGCCAGGTTTGAGGGTTGAGTATGTTTCGTCACATCCATTAACATCCCGTGACTATACTTAGAGAGGAGAACCTACAAGGGTAATTAAGTTAAAATGAGTTCATTAGGGTGGGCCTGTAAGGTTGAGGGGTGTCCTTGCAGGGGCAGAGATTGGGACACATGAATAGAGGAACGTACACGGTGTGAGAACCAGGCAAGGTCATGGTGAGAGCCTGGTGGTCTGCAGGCCAAGGAGAAACAGATCCTGCACACCAACATTCGACATTCGTCATCTTACCAGACCACAAACATGGATTTTTGTTGTTTAAGAAACTGGTCTGTGGATTTTGTTATGGCAAAACAAAAGGCTACACCCAACATTACATCTCCACGGGGCCTCAGTTTCTGTTTCCCCAAAGTAGGACATGCAGTTTTTGATAAACTCCCAGTTGAGTAATTTGCTGAGATAAGGAATCGGGCAGTTGGGTGTGGCCGGTCAGGAAGGGTCTCTCTACCCTTCTTAGAAACTGGTATCTACTGGTACTAGAAACTATTGTCTAATTGCTGACCACTGCTGCAATAGGGCCAATGCTAAAAACCACTGTCACTGTCACTGTCATCCTGTTGCTCATCGATTTGCTCAAGCAGGCACCAGTAACGTCTCTCATTGAGAGACTTATTGTTACTGTTTTTGGCATATCCAACATCCAATACGCACGGGTAGCTTGCCAGGCTCTGCCGTGCGGGCTCGATACTCTCAGTAGCTTGTCGGGCTCTCCGAGAGGGCCAGAGGTGAGGGTGATCTGGCTGCGACATCTGTCACCCCATTGATCGCCAGGGTTGATTCGGCTGATCTGGCTGGCTAGGCGGGTGTCCCTTTCCTCCCTCACTGCTCCATGTGTGTCCCTCCTGAAGCTGCGCGCTCGGTCAAAGAGTACGCCTTCCCCAAAGAGAGATGGACCAGTCTTCAGTCGAGGGTATAAGAGTAGTTGCGCTCCCCTACTAGAACCTCCAAACAAGCTCTCTCTCAATGCTAAAAATAGACCTGTATATAAATTGTTTCTTAACACTGAACCCTGTATAAACATCTTGTAATTTGGAGTCGGGGTCCTTGGCAAGACTCCACTGCGTTGGATGAGACTTGCACTCTGGCTCAAGCTAGCACTGGCTCGAGCTAGTAATGAAGATCCTTTACTCTTGCATTATCGTGTGTGGACTTGGTCTCTCCGCTATTGGGGATCTGAAACTTGGGCACGGCAATACCACCTTTTACCTGAGAGATCAGTGTATTGACTGCCAAGTATAAAAGTAAGACTTATCATTTCACTCCAATCCTGTGGAATGGGTGTGCCATTTCTAGGACGAAAAGTGGAGCTACTTTGACAGGACTACGGATAAGTTCTTTCTTATTACTGTCATTTTCTTTCCATATGCAAATAAGGCAAATAGTATTCAGGTAAAATCAACTCTTGGCAAGGATACTCATGTTACCTTTACAATCCATCACAATGTAAGTATTACTGTTTTGTGCAAAAATGTTAGAAGGCTTGGGAGCAGAGAAGTAACTCAAAATCCTGAGGCCATTTTGTATCCAAGAAAACTAGGTTTGATCCTCGATACTCTATGCTCCTTTGGGCACTACCCGGAGTAACCCGAAATCCAGAGCTAGCAACAGCCTCCAACTACCACCAGGTAGAGCTCCAAAAGGCAAAAGTTAAATCTTAGTAGGTCAGTGTTGTCAGCCATATTTATACAGATGAGCAAAATAAGGTGCTGGTGAGTTGAGTGTGTTGGTGGGGTGTCCAAAGTACCAACTGGCAAAACCAGGTGATGTTCATCTGCTGGAGGCTGTGAGCCCTGCACTTCCTTTCAGCCCCCACATTGATTATGGTCTAAGGTATCATGCTCCAGTTGTCATGTTCTACCATATCCCAAAGTCCTCGGAGAGAGACTGTTATCATTTATCTTGAGTGTGTGAGGGGAGGAAGTTAGGAAGGGGCAAGTTTGTTTCCTTTTCTATCTGTAATGACATCAAGACATGAATGATTTCTTTTCTTGCTGACAAAGGCACAATTAATGTAAGAAGAAATAACTGGGGCCATCAGGATGTCAGGCCTCTCATTTTTGTCTTGAAATTAAAAGATGAGAGGAGAACCTGGTAGGTAGTGCAGGGGGGAAGGAGCTTGCCTTGCAGGCTGCTGGCCCGGGTTCATCCTCAGCATCCCATATGTTTTCCCCAAGGCCCATCAAGAGAGATCCCTGAGCACAGCCAGGTATGTCTCCAAAGAATCTAAAATAAAATAAAATACTTTAATAGGATGTTGAAATTGCCAAAAGCTTAAAAGGAAGTGAGAGAATATGCAGTCAAATCTAATTGATTAAATTGTCAAATTTGTCCTTAAAAGTAAAATGATGATGAGTTCAGTTGAGCAGAAGGCCCTTTTTAATGATTTATCAAATCATATCGAATAATTTATCTAATAATTTATCATAATAATTTGTCAGTTTTTTGTTTTTATCTAGTATTACACTTATGCAGTTGTTTACCATATCCCCTAAGGGAAAAAATGCCTTTTTAGGCATATCTATAAAAGTAGAAAGCACTACTATTAAGGGCTGGAGCGATAGCACAGCGGGTAGGGCATTTGCCTTGCATGCAGCTGACCTGGGTTCGATTCCTTCATTCCTCTCGGATAACCCAGCATGTTACCAAGAGTATCCCACCCACATGGCAGAGCCTGGCAAGCTCCCCGTGGCGTATTTGATATGCCAAAAACAGTAACAACAAGTCTCACAATAGAGATGTTAGTGGTGCCCACTCAAGCAAATCGATGAACAGTGTACAGTGCATCTAAAAAAGTGGGAACTAATGAGTAGTATGCAAGTCCCTTTACAATATTTTCATTAGTATTGAAGTCAAAGACTCAAAGAAAACCACACAATATAACAATTTTATTTTGATGCAACTCAAGTACAGTGCAGTTTAATGTTGCTTAAAATCCTTTCTGTATCTGGGATAATGTTTTTCAAGATATAGCAGTGTTAATCCAGTTAAACAAAATTTATTGATATATTTCATTCATTATCCCTCACTAATATCTTATTCTTCTAATTGTTACAGTGCTTTACATAATAGAGAAATTTTTAATTAGTGAAATCATTTTATAGTTTCAAATTGCCATCCATGTGGTTAGTTTTAAGCATTTTATTATTTTCCTAATGTGTTTTCTCTCTCCTTAGAGTAAACTGTCTCCTAAGATTTAGGGAGATTTCATTTCATTTTACAATGATAGTATTTTGATTTCTCTGGTTGTTGTTATAGAATCCTGTTATTTCCAAATGAGCATAAGCGAAGAGAAGATTGTATTTCTATTACACGCACTTGGCCTCAGAATAAGGCCAAATGATTTTAGGGCATCTAGTTCCATGGAGAAGACAGTTTCGTTGGGATGTCAGAGGCTTTTTCCCAAGAGTTCTCTTTTACGGGAGAGGATTAGAAGTTGGGCAGGGGACTCCTGTTAGGGAGACTCTAACAGGAGTCTCTTCCTGTTAGACAGAGACTTACAGGAAGTGAGTCTCTGTCTAACAGGAAGAGTTAGGCATTTCCTTTTAACCCAGAATACCATTGCACCTGACTCTCCATGGGGCTGCAAGCTCCTAAATAACGAGAATTGAAGTATCATATAGTCTAGTCTTGCCTCCTTGCCACCGTGATGAGACTTAGCCTCATAATCCAGTTCTGTCTTTCTGCATTGGGAGAGGTTGTTGCTAGTTCCCCTTCCTGCATTCGTGGCTCAGCTCCTGAGGTCTTTGCACTCCTCTGAAACGTGTTTGGGTGAGCACTGCGTGACAAGCACCCTCTTACTCTCATCCTCTACGATGGCATTAAACTCCAGTTCTCCCTGCTTCAAAGCCTAGTGCTCTCGTCATGGGGTTGGATCCTTGGGAAATTTCACTTCTCTCCCATACAGTGGAGGCGCAGGTGGCCCCAAGTCTATAACTCCTGTCCCCAGACTCAGACGAGCTCTCAGAAGCCCTTCTCCCTTCCATTTTGATTCAGGCATCGTGACGTATCGTAATGTTAGTAATAAGGTTACGAGCATCAGCGTTCCAAACCACACTCCCTACTGGTGTGTCATGTCCCTCCACCAATGTCGCAAGGTCCCTCCCTCGCATTCCCTCATAAATCAGTCCTGTAGGTGGCCCTCAGGGCCCGTGACAATAAGCCAGTTCTTATTCCCTGATTGTGTTTCTTGATTTCCCTCAGATGAGGGAGATGACTCCGTGTCCATCCCTCTCTCTCTGACTAACTTCAAACGGCTGATACTCTCTAGGTCATGCACTTGGCAGGAAATTGCATGTCTTCATCTTTTCTCATAGGGGAATATTCCGTTGTGTGTGTGTGTCACGATGTCTCTGTCCACTTATCTGTTCTTGGGTTGCTGTTTCCAGGTCTTGTATACTACGAATCACACTGTAATGAACATAGAAGCCCTAATGTCTTTTCCGAATAGTGTTTTGGAACTTCTGGGTTAAATGCAAGAAGTGGAATTACTGGCTACACAGAAGGCCCACTAATAATTTTTTGAAAAGTTTTCATATTGGTTTTCACATATTAACTTCAAGGTGCATTTAGTCCTGAGCTTAGGGGTTCTTAAGAATTACATGGAAAATTTGCATACAAAATTCAGCATGCTAAGAATTTCAGATTTGCTGTACAGTTTAAGTAGATGAGTTTGGGTCCCTCCCCGATGTCTAGGGCTCTCCTTTCACCTGTGTATATCAATTATCCCATCCCTTGATGTCCAGTCCAGATTACAGTACTGCCCACTCCTTCTGTTTGCTCACCTCCAGCGTATGATGGCTCCATCTTGTCCCTGTGTGGTCCTCTGCCCGGTGTATGTGTTTTGAGTCTGAGAGCTGCAGCTGGGACACTGTCACTATGTCCCTTCCCGGGACTTACCCAAACCAAGCTGTCTCTGGGCCTATCTATGACTGTCCCTAGTGGCTCCCTGTTCCCGTGAATATTCTCTTTCTCCCACCATGCCTCTGTGCCTGTGGGTGAGATCTCTGTTGTCCTTCCATCTCCCTGGTTAGAAGTGAGGGACCAAAGAGAGTGTTGGCCGACTAGGGACTTCCATTTATCTCCTGCTGTCTTTCACCTTTGGCCATCACATTTTTTTTCATGTCCCAGGAATTGTATTCTTATGGCTAGAGTGATAGTACAATGGGTAGGGTGTTTGCCTTGCACAGGGCTTACCCACTTTGATCCCCAATATCCCATTTGGTCCCTCGAACTTGTCAGGAATTATTCTTGAGTGCAGAGCCAGGAGTGATCCCTGAACACCACGGCTGTGTGTGGCCCACAAACAAACACATATCCAGGTCTTATACATTGATCTATCTATGAGTGACATTTCATTACATTTCACTGCCAGAATTGAGCCACTGGTACAACTCCTTCTCTCCCCTCATTTATTTGGAAAAACAAGGACTAATAATGATTTTTGTGTCTTTAGTTTTCTTTTCATTCTGTTAATCCAACCTGGAATATCACTTCCTCTCAGTTCTTCATTTAAATATCCATAATTTCTCTAAGACCAGCTGCAACCCCACTACTCTCTCTTTTCTTTTTAATCTATTTTAACTGGATAACTTCTCAGTCAGTGGAGACGTTACTGGAGCCCGCTCGAGCAAATTGATGAACAACAGGACGAGAGTGCAACAGTGCTACCTTCTCAGTAGGTGAGACTTTAAATAGCCAATTACAGATGGAATAGAGAAGTGATTGCTAAGAAACTGATGGCTGGAGGGACTTGTTGGGATAGGAGATGTGTGCCGAAAGTAGATATGGACTTAACATGATGAACTCTCAGTGTCTGTGCTGCAAGCCATAATGTGCAAAGGTAGAGAGAGAGTATGGGGAATATTGTCTGCCATGGAGGCAGGGGGAGGGTGGGAAATGGGGGGGGGGGTTACCGGGGATATTGGTGGTGGGGAATGTGCACTGGTGGAGGGATGGGTGTTTGATCATTGTGTGATTGTAACCCAAACATGAAAGCTTGTAACTATTTCATGGCATTTCAATAAAATTAAATAAATAATAATAATAAAAATTAAAAATAAATAAATAAATAAATAGCCAATTAAATTATCTAGTTCTCCTGCCACCCCTCCCTTCAACTCCCACCATAATACATAGAGCTGAACCCAACAACATTCTCACCAGCATTGTACAAGGGTTTATTTTCACTACATCCACACCAGCACAGTTTGTTATGCTTTTTTTGAGTGCCAGTCTCACTGGTGAGAGGTGATTCCTATTGTCATTTTGATTGGAATCTCCCTGATGATAAGTAATGAGGAGCTCTTTTTCACATACCAATTGGTCATCTATATGTCATATTTGAGAAGCTGTCTATTCATCTCTTCTCTTGGAGGCAGTTTTTAAGACTACACTATCTATAGATATACATGTGAAAATCATAAGTTAAGGCCGATAACCAGTACCCAAACCAAGAAATAGAATCTGACTCACCTAACAGACCCCTTGACCTTCCTTTCAGAAACAATTTTTCCAGTGAAATCACCATCCTATCTTCTGAAATCAATATTTTCCTGCTAAGGAACAATACAGATAAGTACATTTTTAATACCTAGCTTCCTTTGCTTACCATTAAATGTGGCACATGAATCTATGTTGTAGATGGTATAATTCATTCACACTTCTACATGACCATACTACAACTTCTTTTTTTTTAAGTTTTCTTTTTTCCATTTGGAAATAATCCAAATAGTGTTACTATTTGGAAATGTTCCTGTACATAACATTTCTATAAGAAAACATCTAGATTTCAGGCCACGAAACATCTGACAAAATGTGTGTTTAGTGTTAGTAAATGCTGCTGTTATTCCCGAGTGATGCCACCTGTTAAAACACTGCAGCAATATATGCCTTCCCTCTTACTCCTTATCCTTCCCAACTTTTGAAAGAGGCTCATTTTCCCATTCTCATGGGTATATAATGATAGCAGCTATTTAAAAAACATTCTTCTTCTTGGGGCCGGAGCGATAGCACAGCGGGTAGGGCATTTGCCTTGCATGCGGCCCACCCGGGTTCAATCCCCGGCATCCCATATGGTCCCCCAAGCACTGCCAGGAGTAATTCCTGAGTGCAGAGCCAGGAGTAACCCCTGAGCATCGCTGGGTGTGACCAAAAAGAAAAAAAAAAAACATTCTTCTTAATTACCTAATTTACGTTAACAATAATATCAAAAGGAGCAAGAAAAGGAAAAGTCATAAACTAAGGTAAGATACTAAGTTTGGCAAAGCAAATAGATAAATACTAAAAAATCACCTGATATCTACCACCCAGAGAGAACTATTGACAGTCGCAGTGTTACATTTAAGTCACTTTTCCTGCATTATAATATAGAAAATAAGAGTATTCTAAGCTTTGTGCCATAATCTGTCAAGATGCAAGTAAATGTTTTCATGACATCAATTTTATGTCATAATATTTGATTTAAAAAAAAACCTTTTTCAAAACTATAGAAGCTTGCCTTCTGTCCTGAATTAATTAATTTCCTTCGAGTCCAAAAATGGGAAATGCCACTCTTAAGGCCATGCCCTTTTTTAAGACTCTTGAAGAATCTTGTCAAACAATATTAAACCCAATATTAAGCAATATTAAACTTGACCCCTCCTGTCAGCTCACAGAGAGCGCTTCTGCCCGGGGTCGTCATGAGCCTGGCTCTCTGGGAAACTGTCCTGTTAGTGAGGCCGGGCTCCAGTTTGCCTTGCATGGAGCCCCCGGTTCGTCTCCCTCCGGGCTGCGGGGCTGCTCTGGGCTCTGATCTCTGGACACGGGAAATTTGGTGCTGGTTTTGCTTGCTCCTTGCACTGTCTGGTTCTCTTCCGGACTCACAGGTTAGCGTCCTCCCCGCACATCAGCACCTCCTCTGGTCTTGGGTACTACCCCTCGGATTTCTTTCCCATCATCAATGGAACTGCATTCTCCCCTAAGCTTGCCAACTCCCCGAAGACACGTCATCTCTGCAAGGAAGACCCGGTGACAGCAGGTCACCCTCCACACGCTTCCTCCATCCCCTGCAGGAGAACCTGATGTGGCTTCTGCCTGAGGCCCCTGCTCTACTGTGCTCCCACCCTTCTTACTCTATGTGGACAGGGGGCTTCTCCTATAGCTTCTGACTAAAATGAAAGCCATCACCTATCAGTTGTACAGGAAAACTTGGTGCCTGCGTATATAAAGAGCTGAAACTGTCCCCTGATAGTCCCAACTTCCTGTTTGTCTTCTGGCTTCTCTCAAGTCTCTCCTCCATTCTGAACATGAGGCACCAGAGTAAAGAGGGTAAAAGCCCAGGCCTGACAGGACAGTGGTAGCATGCCATCTACTGCAAGTGCCTGGACCACCTCTGCAGACAAAGTCATGGAGAGGGGAGGAGAGGGGAGGGGAGGGGAGGGGAGGGGAGGAGAGGAGAGGAGAGGAGAGGAGAGGAGAGGAGAGGAGAGGAGAGGAGAGGAGAGGAGAGGAGAAGAGGGGAGGGGAGGGGAGGGGAGGGGAGGAGAGGGGAGGGGAGGGGAGGGGAGGGCCCTGGGATGTGCTCAACCTGGGTTTGGCTTGTGGCATCACAATGTCTTTGAAGCCTTAAGGGTGGTGCCAGTTAGAACCAACACCATAGGGCCCCGAGCAGCACTCTGGCCGTGGACATTGACCTCTGTCATAGTTGGCCAAGTATCACTGAAATGGCCCCCTGAGTACTGGTTGAAGACCCCCAAAATCAATCATGTAAATGAATCATTTAAAAACCGGAAGAAGTTGAGATAGAAATGGAAAGTTCTGACTTTCAAAATAAAATATGATTTTCATTACTTGCCAAATGATATAATAGTTGAAGTTCCAAAGGCAATCCACAATATATCTGAATCCTGTTAAATGTATATATTGGATTATAACAGCACCAGCTGTTAAAAAGACGTTTAGTAAATAGGAGCTATATTGCAGTGATAACTATTTACTTTTATTGCTATTTTTTAATTTTGAAGAAATTTCAAACTACGGAATTCATAAGGAAAAGAAAATAAATTTCACATCTAAACAATTGGCTAGCAGGAGCTGTTAATCCTTCCTCCGATTGTGGACGGAGAATATAAAAGAAAAGTTTTTTGGTGAAAAGATGTAGAATCTCTTTAATGAAGGGTATTTTTTGTTGAAAACATATCCAGCAACATCTGAATATCAAAAAGAAGACTACAATTTCATCTCTCCTTAGAGATACTTTTTAGTTGTTTTGTTTGGGAGAAAATTGCAGTTTAAGATTTACAAACCACTTCATTTGCAAACTGCTATTACTATAGTTTCTGCCTCTGAAAATTTTTAAAGCTGCAGGCAATGAAAAGACATGGCATTAGAGTTTTTTTCTTACAAAGAACTCCTTTATTCTATTGTACAAAGGAGGAGCAATAAAATAATATTGTATTATTTATAGAGAGTTATTCATAAAAGGAGCATTTTACTGTGCCTTGCTAAGTTTTCTGAGATATTAAACAGCAGAATCTGTGATAAAAAGTATTTTGACATTGGTGCTTAAATACAATAACATTCAAATAATGATCTTCATCATGATAACAGTCAAAGGAATTTATATTGGTAGTTTGGAACTTATACATAAAATTCATTCCTTATCACAGGGTAAAATGCAGGTTTTTACCTTTCTTTCCCAAATGAAGATTTTTCTCTTTTACTCTTTTCAATAGTGAGTCTCTTGTTGATAGATGAAAAAATTCTTGCACAATTATTTTTTTTTCCTTTGAAGAAGTTTCCTTATTTTAGCATGTTTAATTAAAAATATTCACAATCAACTGTTTTTCATTCTGACTGCTGTTAGACCTTTCATCTTAAGTAATTATTCCTTTGCTACCCACTTTATTTAAATACCATTGTTTGCAGAGTTGTCCATGGTGATTCATTGCAGGCTTTCAGTGTTCCAGCATCAGTCACCACTGTCACCTCCCCTTCCCCACTCTCTCCTTTGTCCTAACCATCCCTCAAGCTATGGGGACCCCCCCAGAGCAGGCTCACAATCGTTGCTTTTCATTGCTTGGTACCATTAAACGACTAACAGAATAATCAAAAAATTATTTCTGTAGAAGAAAATTTGTGAAAAGTGTTGTGTCTCACCATGGGGACATTAAAGCCTTGTCTGAGGTTTCACGAAGCTTTTGTTGCAAGTTAAGCCTTCCGTGTTAAAGTTTTCGTTAGCCGGAGATTGCTTTGGCGTCTGCATTATATCACGTCCAATCTGGTGTGCAATCGCTGGATGTTAGTGTCGTAGAGTTTTAACGTGTCACAGAGCCACAAATGTGGCCGTGCACTCCAGGAAATCCAGGATATTAAACTGGGATGGTAAGTGGGCAGTTAAATATTCAACTAGGCATGGCTGCCACGTCTTCCAGAAGTATAGGGGTGGGGTGGGAAGAGGTTACCCACCCGACTCCAAGAAGGCCTGAAGTTTTCAGCAACAAAGGACTGTGTACCTTGAGTTTTTGGCAGATTAGTTTCTCTGTAGCATTCAATCCTGAGGCACTGGGGTCCAGCCAGACGGATGATAGTGACTTTGGGATGTGGGAACAGCTGCCTGGGCAAGAACTGGCCCACACCTTCACCCCGCACCCCAGATGGCTCCAGAGTTCTCAGGTAGCAATGGGTGTCTGAGAAATTTTTGCAGCTTTCGAATTTTATATATGAGTCTCTGGAACAAGTCGGGTAGATGAGTTGACACGGTGGTAGTGGTGATGGTGGTTCATGGACATTAGTAATTATTCCTTTTAGAGAGCAATATTATTTCCCTGGCACTTTCACTCAAATCGCCACAAACTTGAATAGCTTAAACAATAGTTATTCCCTTAGCATTTTTTAGCTGAATTTTGAGGTCAGCAGGGTCAAGTTTCCTCCTGTATCCATGAAAGAATTGGCTTCTGTTTTCTGAGATTTCTATTTTTTGGGGGGGGTCACACCTGGCGATGCACAGGGGTTACTCCTGGCTCTGCACTCAGGAATTACCCCTGGCGGTGCTCAGGGGACCATATGGGATGCTGGGAATCGAACCCGAGTCAGCCGCATGCAAGGCAAACGCCCTACCTGCTGTGCTATTGCTCCAGCCCCTGAGATTTCTTTTTTTTTTTTTAATTTTGGTTTTTGTTTTGGAACCACACTCAGTGATGATCAGGGGTTACTCCTGGCTCTGCACACAGGAATTACTCCTGGCAGTGCTCAGGGCACCACTGGGATATTGGGGATCCGACCTGGGCTGGCCACAATCAAGGAAAATGCCCTTCCTTCCTCCTGTACTAGGGGCCGCTGTATTTTGAGCTTTCTAAAGTGTTGTCCCTTGTAGCTGACTGATTTCAGTCTTTGCCTCCTCCTCTGTGTCTTCATGGTCTCCAACACACCTTCCCTCAGCAGCTCCCCTGTCACTGCATTTAAGGTTCACCCTAAATGGAAGATGGTTTTGTTTCGAGGTCCTTGACTTAACTTCATCTGCGAAGATCCTATTTCCAAATAAAGACACCTTGTCAGAGATCAGGGGTTATGATAGGGTCTTTGTGGGAGATGCCATGAAATTCATAATAAGGGGCTAGAACAGACTTAGGAATCAGATATAACCAGGCTAGAGTCTTGGCACACACTGACATTGAGGAAGTACCATGGCAACCATGATGCTCCTGGATCATCCGTTTCCTCCTCTGGATGAGAGGGACCGGTACCAGCCTCATCCACGTTGTGTGAGAAGATAGAGCATGCACCTTGCGAGGTTTAGTCTGCGCGAGGCAATTAGCCTGGATCCTTGCTAATAATTCGTAGTGGCAGTTGCTTTTGCTGATTCTGGTTTTTTCCCAGTAATTCTAGTGGCTCCAGTTTCCAATCCATTAGTCTTTTAAAACAACAGATGTTACAAAAAATAATGTTACATGAATTGTGTTTGTACTGAAAATCATAAATATGATGACTTATTTTGCCCCCAACAGAAGGATGCTTCTTCGTGGACATTTTATTGTAATAATTAAATGCAATAATGTGCATGATGTGCGCAGTGCTGACATGTAGTGCTTGCAACTGTAGCACTGTAGCACTGTGTCCTGTTGTTCATCGATTTGCTCGAGCGGGCACCAGTAACGTCTCCATTGTGAGACTTGTTAGTGTTTTTGGCATATTGAATATGCCACGGGTAGCTTGCCAGGCTCTGCTGTGCGGGCAGGATACTCTCGGTAGCTTGCTGGGCTCTCCGAGAGGGGCGGAGGAATCAAACATAGGTTGGCTGCATGCAAGGCAAATGCCCATCTGCTGTGCTATAAGCTTGCTAAATGCAAAAAATCACAAAAGAGACACAAGCATAAAAAGACTCTAAGAGGTAGTACAGTGAGTAGGACACTGTCTTGCCCACAGATGATGTAAATTCAATCCCTGGTCCTTTGAGCCTACCAGGAGTGATCCTGAGCACAGAGCCAGGATTAAGCTATGAACACTGCTGGGTGCGATCATCCCTCCAAACCTAAAAGCAAACAAACTAAAAACAAAACCAGCTAAATGTACAAGAACCAGAACAACACAAATAGCTTTTTGAGACATTATCATTCTTTGTATAAATATAAAAATATAGCACTGTAGCACTGTTGCACTGTCATCCCCTTGTTCATTGATTTGCTCAAGCGGGCACCAGTAACGTCTCCATTGTGAGACTTGTTACTGTTTAGGCATATAGAATATGCCACAGGTAGCTTGCCATACTCTGCCGTGTGAGTGGGATACTCTTGGTAGCTTTCTAAGCTCTCCAAGAGGGATGGAAAAATCAAACTCAGGTCGGCCACATGTGAGGCAAACGCCCTACCCGCTGTGCTATCAATCCAGTCCTATGGCATATTTGATATGCCAAAAACAGTAACAAGTCTCACAATGGAGACATTACTGGTGCCCGCTCGAGCAAATCGATGAACAAGGGGACAACAGTGCTAACAGTGCTAACATGATGTAATTAATAAATTCAATTCTACCAGTCTTTTTGGATTGATGTCAGTAACTATTCATAGTGCTGAGATATGGGGGCTGGAGTGATAGCACAGCGGGTAGGGCGTTTGCCTTGCACGTGGCTGACCCGGGTTCGATTCCCAGCATCCCATATGGTCCCCCAGCACCGCCAGGAGTAGTTCCGGAGTGCAGAGCGAGGAATAACCCCTGTGCATCGCTGGGTATGACCCGAAAAGCAAAAAAAAAAAAACAAACAAAAACAAACAAACAAAAAAACCTTAGCAGCATAGTGCTGGCATATGTTATTATGAACTGTGTTTTCTCCTTTGCTCATGGGTATTCTCCTTGTTATTGACATCTGTTGCTCTTTCATGGGAAGATGCTAGATGCTTGAGTTGATCCGTCGTCAGATGAGTAACACGTCCTCTGTGAAGGCCTCAGCTTTGCTCTGGCTATCTTAAGATGCCCCCTAACAAAGACTTCGACCCACACACTTCGCCTTCTTCATTCAGAGTAAAATCCAAGAAAGACGGCAAGCCGGCAAATTACAAGCCCAAGGCATTTTGTTTGGCGTTGATCTTCCTTTTCACAAACACATTCTAATTTGCATTTTCGTTTTAATGTCCTCAGAATCACGAAAGCATATTTAGGTAAATGTGCTAATTAGATCTTTGTAAACAACCACATGTTATTTTGGTGTATGAAATCTAAAGAGCAATTAAAAACACATCCTTTGCACAGCTTCTCGGTGGGGGCAGGGATGGATTCAGTCTGCAAAGTGGGGCAAGAGTCGAATTAGAAATGTGCCTACCGATCTTCCAGGAGAAACTGGGAGAAGTCTGGAGCATTTGTGTGGAAAAGCAGAGACCCCTGAGCGTGCTGCAGACAGAGCCCTGGCATAATTAAATAGATATGTCGGAAAATTGCATTTCAAACCTCTTTGCAACTGGTGTGCCTACCTTGGAGGAATTTTCCAAAGAAGTCTGTGGTCTGTCTGTTTTTAATGAGAGCATGTCATTCCTTCTCGGGTGGCGTATCCATTCCCATCAGTTTCGCTGTGAAGAGCAGAGTGATGTATGAGTGTGGTAACCTGAGGTGGCATCTTACAATGCGATCCATTATCTGAAAGATTTAGGGGAGAGGCTCTGAAAAAAAAAAACATAATTAAGGAAACAAATGTTTTCAGAAATATAATAAAGATCCTTTATGGTTTGGGTTCGGGAACATCCATTTCTATAATATCCACAGCGGGAATAGGCTGCCAATCATTGAAATCATGCTTGTGTTTTGATTTTCTTGGCTTTGCTTTCCCCCCCAACCTCAGAAACATGAGCAAATTGTGAGCAGAAAATAAAGGCGAAAGATGTCTGAAGTTTGCTGAGAAGGTCTTTCGCAAAACCTATTCATTAGGAAACAGGCTACGGTAGATTTAAAGTGGACTCTGAGAAAATGCATAGGTTTTCCAAACTGATGGTCATATTGTAAAGATATATTCTCATCAACACAAGCAGCTGTTGTGTTGCAGCCCTTTGGGCTGCTTGATCTCCTGATTGCTTGTTCCTGGCCTAATATGGGCTGAGTCAGTAGAATTAACAAACGTGCCTTCAACCTGCTCCGTTAAGACCCTTCAAAGAAATAAGGAATGCTTGTTCCTTATTTGCCAAAACATTTTCAGCAAATGTCCTGGCACTGTTTTGTTTTGTTTTCACTTGATCGACCAAAAAACTCTACTTTCCAGTCCAGGACAATAATTTGAAGATGTGAAACTCATTTAAAAAATGAACACTGGAAAAGGGATAGATAGATAGATAGATAGATAGATAGATAGATAGATAGATAGATAGATATACACATAATAATCTTTTAGTATCTGCATTGCAACCCATAATGCCCAAAAGGAGAGAGAGAAATGAGAGAGACAGAGACAGAGAGACAGACAGAGAGAGACAGAAAGACAGAGAGAGATAGTCAGACAGACAGTTTGTCACAGAGGCAGGCACAGGGCAGGGAACTGGGGACATTGGTGGTAGGAAGTGTGCACTGGTAAAGGGATGGGTATTGGAACATTATATAACTGAAACCCAATCCTGAACAACCTTGTAACTGTATATCTCACTGTCATTCAATTTTTTTGAAAAAAAAATTTTAAATAAAAAATCTTACTGGCTCTAGGCAATCTAAAACATAATAAACTCCAAGTTTAAAATCGAATTTTAAATTTTGAATCAGAATTGCATGCAAGACCTGAATTAAATCAATAAAGGTGAAAGCCTAAAAGATGCTCTTAGCTGTGCTGATGCAAGTTGTCAGTGTCCTGGTTTCATTACTGTCTAAATTCCACTGGGTACCGCGTCTCAATTTCACCCATCCCTTCCCGCCTTTTAGTCCTTATCTGGAGCTTATTCTCTCACTCAGATTTCAACTGCAGTGACTTACTCCGTTTTCGCCCAAATAGCAGTGGGGAATGTGAATACTGAGTCAAATTTGCAAAGACCAGAGACAGAACCGTGCATGGCCAGTTCAGGGGACTGCACTTATCATGTTTGTAAGGAAACTGCAGACGTGAGGTAGAAAAGTAACCCATCACGGAGTCCTGGGCTCCAGGAAATCGTGTTTATCCCTTTCTTATTCCCAAAAAGCATGTGCTGCTTTTCTGGCTTATTTTATCACCATTGTGCTTCTGAAAGGTCACAGCTCACAATAGCATGAGAATAGAGTCTCTCGATAGTGGTGGGTTTAACTCTACCTACCTGGACATATTTTGAAGTGTTTTTTAAAACTTCCAACTACATAAAGCTGGAGAGATGGTACAGCAGTTTCCCAGAGGCCCACCAGGATTGATCTCCGAGCACAGAGCCAGGAGTAAGCCCTAAACACCACTGGATATCACCTAAAAACCAAATGAAAAATATTTTTTTTAAGTTTTTGCAAGCACCACTGTCTCTTTGATACAGATCACTCAATGGACACTAGCAGAATGTTAAGGCAACAGTGAAGCAAAGTCTTGGGACCCAAAAGCATGAGTTATGGAGACATTTGGAGAGGGACTGGAATAGTCTGTTGTACATTGTATTTAGTTATTTCAAGTTCTGGGAGCTTAGGCCATCGCTAGTTGCCAACTGTGCAAATATTTTATATTTTAGCAACTCTAGTGGTCAAGAGAGGGAATGTACACTAAAATCAGCCATGTACCACTTAAATCAAAATAGACTTTCAAGGAAATCCCTCCAAAAAGTAAGGATAGTTCACTGTTGTTATCTTTATACTTTTTTTTTCCTCTCTTAATTCACACACACACACTCACACACACACTAATTATTCATATTATTTATTTCTTTGGTGATAGTTTAAATGAGAAAGAATTAGGATCATATTGAAAACTGATTAGGCAGAACAACCAGAATACCAAACACAGTATTTTGGACATGCCATTTCCTTTAATATCTATGTAAACTAACATATTCAAGTAAAATAATCTGTTAATCTTTATACATTGATCTATAGTCTGCCTTTGTCCAACATCCTCATGGACAAGTGTAATTCACGTGATCTCATTTTACAGTTAACACTGTGAAACTTTGAGATAACCAAGAGTGTGATTTTTATATAATAAATAATGTTGAATATATGAATACATAATTTATTATATTATACTACTAATATATAGTAGCATAAATCATATTATATATATTGTCTTGAGTCAGAATTTCATTTTAATATAATGAGCATAGTTAAAGGACTGAGAAACCTATAACACTATTTGTATAATAACTCAATAGTATTTTTATATCTATAATCTATGCATATGCAAAGATATGTGAGGAAATGCAGTGACAGCACTAGAACATTTTATTGTTATCGTCTTATTTGTAATTGCTCTTATAATTACAAAGTTCTCTTTCGCACCACATAGAGAATGAGTGAGTTTCGGTTGTGTAAAAGGACTCCTGTGTAAAGGGACTGGTTTTATATGTCAGGGATGTGAGCCTAAAGAGCGTATCCTTTCATGTCATCACATGTTTGTATTGGTTTGCCTGGTTTTTATTGGATTTAGAGGCTCACTGTAAATATTGTGAAATAGTAAAGACTTAAGAAGCTTTTCTAAACTCTCTAAACTGCTGTGAGCTTCCTGGTCTGCTCACAGTTGTTCTTCCTATCCCTGATGATTGACACTCATTCTTCTCAGATCACCATAGAATTGCCCTGGGGCAACATTTGCACTGAGCCGGTAAAGATCGCCCCTCCCCCAACCCCACCTCAGTACAAATTTCAAGAACATTAAGACATGCTGAAATCTTGCCATCTCCCTCCGGATGCCAGGTCAAGAGAAATCCCACATCTTTCCCAGAAAGCCTCACTTTAGAATTCTCCAGAGCAGTGAGCTAATCTAGTGCAGCTTCTTTTTCTTCCTTTTTTTTTGTTTTTTGTTTTGGCTCACACACAGGGCTCTGCACTCAGGGATCACTGATGTTGGGTTTGCAATGCAAGTGCCCTGCCTGCTATACTATCACTTCAGCCCCTAGTGCAACCGCTGTCATGAGAGTATTATACCTAGTTTCTGACATGTAAAGGCGACTTCATGAGTATTTTCTGAATTGATATGATTTGTTCCATACTGAAGGAAAAATAAAAATTATTTTCTCACTAAAGTGACTTGTATAGCTGCCATTTGGGAGGAATAATATTGAAAAAGTTGGGGCTGGAGTGATAGCACAGTGGGTAGGGTATTTGACTTGCACGCAGCCAACCCGGGTTCGATTCCCAGCATCCCATATGGTCCCCTGAGCACTGCCAGGAGTAATTCCTGAGTGCAGAGCCAGGAGTAACCCCTGTGCATCGCCGGGTGTGACCCAAAAAGCAAAAAAAAATATATATATATATTGAAAAAGTTGTCTAATGAAAGGGTGCTGAGAGAGAAACAAAATAATAGAGTATAATTCTTTAAAAGTGAAAACTATTAGAAAGTATAAACATTTTCATGTAATATAGGTAACTTTGCAAATGGGGAAAGAACTGTAATTGGAATAAGGCGATGGAATTTTTCTATTGTCTAGTTATTACTCTAATAGATAAGCTGCTAAAAATAATATATATCAAAGCAAAGTAATAAAGAGTTACAGTGATGAATTTTATGAGATTAAGCTGCAGTTAATTTCCTTATGCATTTAAGATTAATAAACTGCTAATTAGAATATGCAAATAATGATTTCAGAAGCCTTTAAAATATTTCCTAGCTCTTTAACCACAAATCTCATTCAGTAACTATTTTGTTATGTAATTGGGGAATAACAGATTGATGAAGCAATCTAATTATATGAAATTTACATGTGTACACTTGGTTATAATAAAAAACAAAACAAATGTTAAAATGGGGAAAAAAGTAGTTGTACCCTTCATTACAGTTATTAATTGCAAATTTAACTTAGTTTGAAAAGATTTTGAGGAAGTATAAGCCACTCTAAGAAATTTGCTACACTTTGATACATAACTGTAGAAGAGACCAAATCCGTCAGCCAGTACCACCATTTGGTACCACCAATTATTGAAACTCTTGGGCTACCATCTTCCACACAGAATACCAAAGCAATACTCAGCAATCACCCAGAGACCAAGATGCACAGTGCCATTTGCATAGAGGAAAGATTTACAAATATTGGTATCCATAATATATAGATATGCTTGTTTTGTGGCAAGATTTATGAAACATTTTTTTAAATTTTTTTATTAGTGAATCACCATGAGGTACAGTTACAAACTTATGACTTTCATGTTTGCATTTCAGTCATACAGTGATCATTACCCATCCCTCCACCAGGGCCCATTCTCCTCCACCAGTGATCCCAGTATCCCTCCCACCACCCCCACCTTGTCCCCCACCACCCCTCCCTGCCTCTTCAGCAGGGCATTCCCCTTTGTTCTCTCTCCTTTTGGGTGTTGTAGTTTGCAATGGAGGTATTGAGTGGCCATCATGTTCGGTCTATAGTCTACTCTCTGCACACATCTTCCAACCCGAATGGGTCCTCCCGACATCCTCTACTTGGTGTTCCCTTCTCTATCTCAGCTGCCTTTCCCCCCAGCATGTATGGCCGGTTTCCAAGCTGTGGGGCAAACCTCCTGGTCCTTATCTCTACTACTCTTAGGCGTTATTCTCCCATTCTGTTACTTTATATTCCACAGATGAGTGCAATCTTTCTATGTCTGTCTCTCTCTTTCTGACTCATTCCACATAACATGATACTCTCCATGTTGATCCACTTATGTGCAAAGGTCATGACTTCATCTTTTCTAGCAGCTGCGTAGTATTCCATTGTGTAGATGTACCAAAGTTTCTTTAACCAGTCATCTGTTTGGGGGCACTCCGGTTTTATGGATTTTGTTTTTAATAGAGTAAGCATGCTCATAGGCTGGAGGGGAAAATATGACTTTAAAAGTGCCTTGATTAAAAAATTAAAGCCAATAAAAGACTGACCAGATTTAAGCATGTACAGAAATGCACATATACAGTGAAGGAATTAAAAAGGATTTCTATGGTCACCTTAGATACTTCTTAAGCAAGATCTTCCAGAGAAATAGGACAGTGGGTAAAAGATGGTACCTGCAACCAGCCATCAATGGAACTGGAATCAACAATTCAATTCCAACTGAACTGGATTGAATGCCAGTTCAATTCCGGGTACCCCCTGTGGTCCCCCAACCCTGCCAGGAATAATCTCTGGTGCAGAGCCAGTATTAAGCCATGAGCATTGCCAGAGAAAACCAGAAAACCAAAAATTTTTTTTAAAGAAATATAATCAAAATTTTTTTAAAAAGTTAACTTTCAACTGAATGATTTAGAATGCCAGAAACACTGGGATATGGTCTTCCATGTGATACGTAAACTGCACCAACACGTTTAAGTAGCATAAGTTTTCTTTGTACACTTCACTCTAGGTTATGTTTTTGTTCTAAATTTCCATGAAGGGAGCCAGAGAGTATAGTGGGTAGTGTGCCTTGTACACAGTCAACTTTGGCTCCATCCGGAGCCCAATCAGGAGTGACCCCCAAGCACAGACCCGGGAAATAGCCCTGAGCACAGCCGTGTGACCCCCAAGTTAACAACAACAAAAATAAAATAGCAACAGCAAAATTTCTGTAAAGAACGAATGTAGGGGCTGGAGTGATAGCACAGTGGGTAGGGCGTTTGCCTTGCACTTGGCTGACCTGGTTCCCGGCATCCCATATGGTCCTCCGAGCACCGCCAGGAGTAATTCCTGAGTGCATGAGCCAGGAGTAACCCCTGTACATCACCAGGTATTACCGAAAAAGCCAAAAAAAAAATGAATGTAATGAATTTATATTCAATCTAAACAAGTAAAACTTATTAAACCTTGAGATATGCAGGCTATTATTTCTAAAAACTAGTTAAAAATAGAAACTGAAGGCTTGACTGTCAAAAATACAATTTTGCTCTCTCTATGTGTCATTTATTGCCTGGCTGTAAGTACATAAAATTCATTATTAAATAAAAATTTATCAGTGATAAATTTTATGTACCTAGAAAAGCAGATATAAGAATATTTCAATCATACTTAATGTGCTTTATAACATTACCAAGTCAGTTTTTGTAAGTTACTTTTTCTGATTATCCTAACTTCAGTTAATATTTTATTAAATTTAGCTTACTTTTTTCTTTCAGTATATATGAAGAAACTAGTTTGAACCACTGCCATTACTTTGTTAATATTTTCTTTTCTAGTGTTCTCAGAAAAGTTTTAATAAATGTTTGAAAACTCAAGAAGCATAAGAATGCCTGGGTGTTTGCTAAGCAATTTTTGAAAAGAATGGTTTGCAACTTGTGTGTATACATTCAAGTTTTTCTTAAGAATCCACTTAGTCTGATATCCCACTAAATCCAGTGTTGTCCTTTCCCTAGGGAAATACTGTAAAGGGCCCTTTTTTCCTTCTTTCTTATTCTTTTTATTTCCCCAAATGCCTTGCACCAAAGTAGGAGTTCCATGGTGATGAGTGACTAATTGTTACATTTCCACCAAGACAGGGAGATCCAAATTATACAGGCATAAATGAGAAAGCACTATTTTTCATCCTTTGGTAGTTTCTCTATCGATAATAAAGCAATCATATGGATTTTAAATTCTCAATAAAAAATTCTAAACTGCTTTTGTCTTTTATGTTATATTATTCTTTTCTTTTAAAGGAGAAACGCAGTAATAAGATCAGACTCCTTCAATTACCACCCCTTTAAAGAAAAAGTGACAGATATAATTTTTTTGCAAATTAGGCTGTTTTCTAAAAGACTAACCAAATTTGTCATTTCAGAGTAAAACGTTACAAGAATTGCTTTTAGCCCCTAATGCACCCTAATCACCATATATGCCTTTAATGGGGTAGGGTTTTCACATTCATCCCCGCTTGCCTTAGAATTTGTCACTGTGCCTTATAACCATGGATTTTAGAGTCTCTGAAAAGAAAAAAATTTTTCCTTTAAATTATTAAGGTTTCCCAAATGAACTGTAAGTATAAAATATAAGCCCTCTTTTGTATCTTGACAGCCGAATACCTATAAAAGTCAGTGGAGCTGGGACAGGCCTGAGAGATAGTACAATGGGTAAGGCGCTTGCCTTGCACGTGCCAACTCGGGTTAGATCCCCAGGCTCTCCATATGATCCCCGAGCACTGCCAGAAGTGATCCCTGAGCACAGAGCCAGGAGGAAGTACAAATGGCAGGTGTGGCCCCAAGTCAAGTCAATGAAGTAAATTTAATTCTACAGGAATTCTTTAGTATTGGCAAACACACTTTGTGAAGACACCTACTCACAATTTTAACTACCTCCTGAAATGCATCTCAGCTTACTCATGGAGAGTAGCAGTCTGTTGTCATCTAAAAGCACTTTTTTTTTTTAATTACTGTAGCAAGTCCTTTTGAAAAGATGACTGACTGAGGGACCAGACAATGCACTATCCTGAGTGGCTTTCTACCTTGTCACATATATTCAGGAAAGTTGGAGTGTTGTTTGGGTTTGGGCCAAACTGGGCGGTGCTAGCGGGTACTCCAAGCTAGGTGTTCAGGGGTTGCTCCCGGAGGTGCTTGGGGCGGCCATGCAGGGCTGGGGATTAAACCCAGACCTCCTGCACACAAAGTAGGAGCTCATCCTGTTGTGCCTCCTCTTCAGTTCAGAGTCGAAATGTGCAGCGCATCAGGCTTTACTCCATGTCTGAAGCCATAGGAAGGTAATCTAACCACAGGTATGTGGGGGCTGAGGGCAGGTAAGATAGAGACAGTAATAGCTGGGAATGATCACGCTGGACAATATCTGAGGGTTAAAAGTAGATAAAGGGATTTTCTTGATGACCTTTCAGTACCCATATTGTAAACCACAATGCCCAAAAGGAAAAGGAGAGAGAGAGAGAGAGAGAGAGAGAGAGAGAGAGAGAGAGAGAGAGAGAGAGAGAGAGAAGAAAAGCACCTGCCATAGAGTCAGGCAGGAGGTTGGGGTAGGGGGTGATGGGAGGGAACCTGGGGACACTGGTGCTGGGAAATGTACACTGGAGGAAGGATGGGTGTTGAAACACTGTATGACAGAAATCCAATCATGAACAGCTTTGTACGGGTCTATCTCGAAATGATTCAATACAAAGTTTAAAAAAGAAAAAAAAATAATCTATAACCTAGAGCATGTTATGCAAGTTATACAAGAGTTCCTGCCAGTTTCCCTGCACCAGCAAGCACTACAACACACTTTGGACCCATCTTTCCTGAAATAGCATCAGGACCCTCAGTCCGGGCTTAGTTTCTTGAGACCACCTTGTGCTTCAGACACAGGTCTTAGGCCCCGGGCAGATGTGAGTGCTTCAGACCCACTGGCCTGCAGACTGGGGGTTCATATCAACCACCCTTGTCAGACTGCAGCTGCCTTTCCACAAAGGCCAGGATATTTTCTGTGCTTCGGTTCAACTGAACCTGAATTAAAGGATCCCATGACCCTACTTCCGGTTCAGTTCATTTTTACAGATCTGCATACAGAATGCAGGAAGCCCATTTGCTCCCTGGATTCTGTTGCTAAGGGCATTGAAGGATGTGAGTCCACAGGCAGATAGGAGAAACACGGGGTACATTTCACCCCAACGAGCTGCAGTCCTGGTGCCTGGACACGCAGCCTGTGTTTGACCCTGCCAGCTCTCGGCGCATTTCCTTTGAGGTCCTTTTTGGAGCTTCATTGCTTGTCATGATGGGTTGCACTACTGGCCCCCCATCTGAACAGGGTGGTGACTGAACAGGGCCTCCAACCCTTCTCCTTCCTCCTCCCCCCCCCAAGGTGAGAAGTTCTTGGAAAAATGGTTACCCTGGCAACCAGCCTCCTTCCCCAGGGGTCTTTCCAAAGTTACCTGCATTAGCATATCAAAGGTACCTTGAGCAGTCTCAACACTTCAGAAACACCCAGGCTTGGTGGAACTCTTTGGATAAAGATTAAATATGCATGAGAAATATTTTGGAGAGCTGAATGGCCAGGTTGTGTTCCACCTAGCGTTCTGTTACTCTCCATATTTGCTATAACTACATGGACTGCGAGTTTGCCATACTGGTTTCTAAGCCAGGGAGGAAAAGGTGAGTTATTAGATGGAAATAATAGAAGTCATAACATGTAGATTAAAGCTGATCAAGCACTGAAATAAATGATGTCAGGCGAATTCACCTTGTATGTTGGCTGATTGTTAAGGATTCTGAGTTATTCTTAGACTGTTTTCTTCTGACATGTTTTGGAAAACACAGCACAGCAGAGGTTCCAAAAGTTATTTGGCCTACTACTCCTTCCGATGACAGTGCTACAGCGCTACTCCCTCCTTTCAGGAAAAAAAAATACTCAGTGCCCTCTGGAAATCTACCTTCTTTAAAGACACAAACAGCATTCACCAACTTGGATCTTTTGTAGGGCCTTCTGCAGGGGCACCATTCCATCTGGAAACATTCTACAAGAGGAAGGACATCTTTGAAACACAATTTATTTTATATTGATGACAAATGAGGTCTAAAATACCATTTCTTTTCCCCCATTCTATTTTATCTATAGTTGCCACCTCAAAAATCTATAACTCTTGCATAAAACCGCAGTGTTTAAAGGGAAAAAGCCACCACACTAGAGAGACATTCCCCCCTGTGTTTGTTTACTGCCACTTTAGAGAGAACTGTTTGAATGCTAAAAATTAGCATTCTCTGAGCTGAAGATGGAGTCTGTTGTGTTGTGTTTTGTTTTACCACCTGCATATGGAAAACTGATTTGAGAAATATTTTTCAAATTCTAATGGTTTGCTGAAAAATCATTTTTATATGGCAAAGTGATGATTCTTATGATTGGAAGTTTCCAAGTAAAGCTGAAGGAACTTGGCTTGCCTGGAAAATATAATCCCAATATTTGTAAAACTTAGATGTTTTCAACATAATCCCAATGCTTGAAAAATTTTAGAAGTACCTGTTCATTCTGCAGCAAATACACTTTCATTCTGCAACAAATACACTTTCATTCTGCAACAAATGCACTTTCATTCTGCAATCCAGGAGCTCATTTTTTAAATTATAAGTTAAATGTCTCTGATCCTAATAACAGTAAACTTTATTTCATGCATTCAATCATTTGACAATAAGTGTTAATTAAGTGCTAACTTGCATATTCTATGTTGGGTGAGATACAGGCAAGCAGAAAAAAAATCACATTGTCATTATTGTGCTAGAAAAAAAATACACTAACAACTGTGAAAAGAAAAGAAGTGCTTCATTGGCAATGGAGCACCTGATGCTGGAGAGACCAGCCCTGCGTGGAACAGTTTCAAAGAGAGGGAACAAAGGATCCGGTTTGAAGCCTATAAGAGATAGAATAACTTAAAGGCTTATCCATAGTTTAGTAGTTCTTAGGGAACTCAAACTTATTCATGAGGAGAATGAACAAAGCACATTGAGGAATATCCAAAGAAGATACATAGCATGTAAAGAAAATTGTCAAGAAGTGTCATCAGGTATGTTTTTCAGTATGATAATGAAGATCTAGGATGCGAAAGTTCAAAGAGGACTGGACTGTCCACTGTTCAGAGGCTATACTATCCACCAGGGACCTGGGGTCCTTAACTGTACAATTAGACTGCGCTTGTGCCTGATCAGAGTGAGTGTACTGCAATAGGTTTTGCTCTCCAGGGAGACATTGTCATACTCTCCAAACTATAACCCTCAGGTGGGTCTGTTTTAGCTTTTTCTAACCCCAGAGAGTCCTTCTAAATGCTTAGGAGGTGAGGAAAGTGAAAAAACAAAATTGCAAAAAGAACGTGACAATATGTACCACAAACATAAATTGGATGACATGACATATGGCTAGAGTGTAGGATAACATTGGTTTGTCTTTTACCCCTTCTCCTACAGGGAGTTTAGGTTTTTCGGGTGATGCCCAGCACAGTGCTCCTGAAGCACCTCCATTCCTCTGTGTTTATTGGAATGTAGCTCTAAACATTTTAGGATAACATTGGTATGTCCTGTTTCCCTTGCCACAGGGAGCTCAGGTTTATCACAGTGTTCCTGAGGCACTTCCATTCCACTGTGTTTTTCTGTAAACTCCTCTCTATGGTCTCTTCCCCAACCAGTCTATCACCTTTTCCCCTAATCAGACTGTTAACTTGTAAGGTCAGAGTCCTCCGAAATCTATGATTTTTATGTGTATGAGTGAAATACTGCCTTTCTCCTCTCCTTATGTCTTTTCAATAGTTTACTTTAAAGCAATGTCCTTTTTGTATGGGCAAAGGAAGACAGTTAATATTATGCCTTCATAACCTGGGAGTAAATTGTCTCCAAACAGTCACACTCAGGGGCATCTGCTTCCTTCTGTAATTATATGCAATCTACTACAATTTGTTTCAAAGAGGAGGGAGATCGAGCCATACACACACTTCTTGGAACCTATAAAACACCGACAAGACCGACAGCCCATGGGAGGAGCATACTTAGTCATCTCCTATTTCTTATAAGATCTTGGATTTCATTTGCGAGAGAGCAGAGTTAGAAGATTGTAGAGTAATCCAGAAGAGATGATGATGAAACAGTGAAAATTGATCATATCAATTGTGTATATCCTTAGGTTTGAGCCATTAACATTTTATATGGTTTCTAAACAAAATATAAAAGGAGGAGTCAGGAATAATTTCTAAGTATTTGATTTGGTAATACTAAAACTATTTACTATAGTGCCAAAGGATGGAAGAAAAGAAGGTGGGGGAGAAAGACAACAAAAGTTCTGTTTTATACTCATTCAGCTCAAGACTCAAAATAAATAACTCACACTGGCATGTTGAGTAGGTAGGGAACCACAAATGAGCTCTTCTTCCTGAGGAGATATTGCAGGAGAGAGAGGGCCTCCCTGAGGATGTCAGGGTTCCTGGGTGGCTCTTGTGAAGTGGAGAGGAGAGTAATAGCGGCCTGGAGAGAAGAGTCCACTCATTCCTCTCATTCAGTCGCCCAGGAAAGTTTGGGATTGTTGAAACTACAATGAGCAACTACGTGGCTCAGACCATCCATCTCACCAGCCCCTCAAGGCAGTCATCAAACCACTCCCGAGCCTCACTTGTTGTGAGAAATGATCCCTGCTACCCTATTTCCCAGGGAGCCATGGAACCCAACTGGAGCAAGAAATTGCTCTTTGCAGAGAAGGAGAGTCAGTCCTAACCCTTAGCCAACTCTTCCAAGTCCATTGCCTTCCCTCACAGAGAAGAATTGCAGGAGGAGAGGAGTAGGAAGATAAAATAAGTTGGCTAGGGAAATTTGCTTAGAGAAATGTGAAGGGCGAGAAAGGGAAAAGGTGCATGTTCAAGAGAGAGAACAGACTTTGTAGAGGAAAAAAGCAAGCCTATATCCCAAGTAGACCTGCAGTGAGAGGCAGTCCACTTGCCCAGAAGGGGGAGATACATGGAGTGGGGGGAGAAAGACGGTCACTTTCTCCCAATCCGCCTCTGCCACCCAGGACCCAGGGTAACTGGATTCTTGTATCGCCTCTCAGAAAAGAGATTTCAGGAGTAGACAAGCAGTGAAGTTAAACAGATTTTATTTGGAGGTTTTTTGAAGGGAAGGAGGAAGAGAAAGTGGGAGAGAGTAGAGTGCTCAAGAGAACCCAGGCTTCTCCAAGGGCAGAGAGAGCCCCTACACACTCCCCAGCATTAGACGGGAAAACCTGAGAGTGCACATCTCAAGAGGGGAGATGTGTGCGACACATGTGCTCAGGTACCACATGTGCTCGGCCACGTGGGTTCAAGCAGTACATGGGCTCGGGCAGCATACGCGCATGCTTCCTTTGTTCAAGGTGGCTTTTATAGAGCATCTTCTCAGGATGTCTTGGTCTGGAATGCTCTGAAGTCTTCTCTGGGCGGAATCACTAAAGTTCATTGGATTAAGGGAGAGGTCCAAGGGCATTGGAAGAATTTTCTTCATGAGAGGGGTCCAATCTCCTTAGGGTCTCTTGCTGGTTCCAGGTGAGGGTCTTACCAAGCCTTAGTTCCTATTTTCTGCAAGGTTGGCCTTGGCAACTTCAGAGCCACTACTTCCCAGGACATTTACTGCCATCGCCTGGCAGGGGCCATTCCCTGTCTGCCCAACTGACTGCATCTCAACTGCAACACACCAAAGTCTGTTGCCAAGGGACTGCTGATGGTCTACGGAAGTTCTTAGAGTGGCCTTTGTTCCAGCTGTGGAGGCTCGCAACCCAGGGGCTCCAGCCATGCTCTGGGCCTGGGATTCAAAGTCCCAGTGGTCTTCCAGGCTCTTCAGATAACTCTGGGGTCTCAAAGGCCCTGATGCCTCTGGGCTGGTTTAGGTCCTGGACCACGATTTTCTCAAATGTACACAAGGAGCACCCCCATCTTCAGCCCTCTCTCTCTCTCTCTCTCTCTCTGTCTCTCAGGCTAAAGAAATACCATTAAGATTCCTCAGTGAAGAAATGGTACCTTAACACATGTATCCAGAAAGATCATCATTAGAGTTATATTGAGAAAGAGATATCTAAGAACGAGCCCTGGGCTTTACATAATGTATTGGTTTGTAAATATGAGAAAAGTCAGGAAAAACACTGCAGCCTGTTTAATCAGACAACCATGATAGTAACAGAAAGAGAAAGGATGTTTCTGTCACATTATCCTCTAAAACTATGGGTTTAATGGATTTGAAAGTCAATAGTAGGAGTTGGGTGCAAAGAAGTCTGTCTGGCTTACGAGGAAAGCAAACTAGAGAGCAAAGAGGATGAACATAAACTTGGTAAACTAGAACTAGTGCCACTTTGGTTGGAAAAATTAGTAAAGAGAAAACTGAGCGAGAGTGTATGAAAAGGAATGAAATTGTGGAGAGTTGACTTTAACTGTGAAATGATGAAATACAGTGCACACAAGAATATATTATCTCATGTCGCTTTATAGAGATCCAAAGCGACAGAAGAGAGAACAGGGTTTGTGGCTGCGTCCGCAGGGCAGTTACTAGTCTGATGAAGGACACACTGGGAACTTTTTTCTGTTGCATTTCATTTTCTCAGTGAAATAAGAAGCTAAACTGAGATTGCATGGAAGCTTAGAGAGCCATGGAGGGGAAAGGAGAGTAACTTAACTACTTGATAAGGTGGGATTTCCAGATGGCAGGGGGATGGCCCACCTATTGTGATCATAGAATTAAAATTAATGCCATTTGTCATAATATTATTTTTTTCTCAAGCTCTACTGGCCACTGGCAGAAGGAATGGTTTGGTGTCCCTGCATGCAGCCTACCCGGGGGAGGAGAAATGGAGCTGGACAAAGGAAATGAATGCTGAGACTTAGTGTGGGGGAGGGCTCAGGGAGGAGAGGATGAACAGCGAGAGGAAGGGCAGCAGGGATGGGGATCTAAGACCTCAAGTTTCTAGTTTCTCACCGTCCCTGAGATGATCTCCACTTGGGCTGTGTCTACCCACTAGGGTGTAGGTGAGTCCTTTGCATTTCCCATTGAGAAGAATTCCCGTCCCTAAGTACTTTGTCTAGCTGAACTTTGAGTGGTGGAACACACTGATGGTAAGAAGCCTTAAGGATGACAAATGTTTCGCAGAGTCTCCTGCAGAGAGAAGTTCTCTTTTGCACTGAAGCAATAATGTCCTCAATTATAATGACAAAGAGGGCTGCACAACCCCCTCTGAGCACTGTTTTTCAATCTCTCTCAATATTTTGGTGGCTTTGTTTTTAAGCTCTTATCATTTGACCTACTAAAAATGTCCATAAAAGCTGTATTATTTTGTTTTAATCAGTAGGGTATTGCTGGAGATAAAGGGAAGGACTTACAAGAGGGGCCCATGATTAAGGAACAAAAATGTCTACAGAGAAAAAGGGGAGGATTTATTGATAATATGGAAGCTACAAAAGCAGAAATAGAAAGATCAAACATCAGTACCCCGCCCCCTACACACATACACACACACACACACTCTGAAAAGAATCAAAATGCCTAGAAGAGTGATTTCTTTTTTCAAATTTTTTGTTTATTTTTTAATTTTCATAATGGAGAGATGGAAAGTCTCCTGCCAACCTCCCTGGCCCCCTTGTCATCCCACCTGCCATGTGCATCGGCCCCCACCCCCCCACACCCCCTTCTCCTGTGCCTTGAGCTCTTTTGCCAGCAAAGCCAAGCAGGGCACACGCCATAGCAGGTCATTTTCATGTGCATCCTCAGTTCTGTTCTTCTGCCAGCAGCTTCCCTTTCCACAGAATCCGGACCCCTTCCCCGCCCCGCTCCCCAGACTAGAAGGGAGGCAGATGTACCTGTCGGCCAAAGATCTGGGAACAGTAGCAGGGAGCCTCGCCCATGTTGGCCTGAATCTTCAGCAGGTCCTGGAGACCTCCTGTGCCTCCCGATGGACTGTGCGGAGAGCAAGCACAGGGGCAGGAAGCAGCCAAACCAAGATCCTACTGAAGGCTCCAGCTAGGGTCTAGCAGCTGCTGCCACCCAGTGAGCGCCACCCTTCCTAAGGTTTTGTGTGTATCTCAGCCCCTAACCCCACCCTGCTCCCCCCGCTCTTGCCTCTCCTGTATAAACACGTCAGTATTCCTCTAGGCAGGCACACGGATCTTTTTCACATTTCTTTAGTGTTCCGGGGCTCCTTCCACTCCGTGGTATTTCTGTGGGATTCCTATAGGGGCTTCTACCCCTTCTGGATGGTCGATCCAACACTGCAGTTCGGGGATCACACCAGGAGCGGTGACAACAGCGACCAGAACCAGACAGACACTCTTTGTTGAAAGTTGTTACATTTCTCACAGAAAGATGGTGTTGATCAAATAATCACTTTTGACCAACCAAGATTATGAACAGAAGTGGGAACGTAGAGCCAGGAGATGGAATCAATTCCTCTGTGTTGGGCTGGAGTTGTCGGGAGGGCACTGAGTGTGTAGATTTGCAGATGGACATATGTACTCCTTGGGATAAATTGGAATTGTTACTAATTTCTTTTTCATTCATTCTACCATTCACCACTATCACTGTCACTGTCACTTCATCCCATTGCTCATCAATTTGCTCGAGCGGGCACCAGTAACGTCTCTCATTGTGAGACTTATTGTTACTGTTTTTGGCATATCGAATATGCCAGGGGGAGCTTGCCAGGCTCTGCCGGATGGGTGCAATACTCTGGGTAACTTGCCGGGCTCTCCAAGAGGGGCATAGGAATCGAACATGGGTCGGCTCCATGAAAGGCTAATGCCCTACCGCTGTGCTATTGCTCCAGCCCATAATATACTTTATAAATTCACCACTATATACTTTATAAATATAATTAGTTATCTACTTCTATTTGTGTTAATCTTAAACTCTATCCATTAACTCCTCACCATAGACATAGAGATGAAGAAACTAAATTGCATTTGCACTATGCATTTTAGTATTGATTTTGTATTTGAATTTATAATATAACTATCGTTTGCTGTGCTTTATTGCCCACTGCCTCATGACTGGGCTTGGTTATATTGTCATTTCCATTTTCTTTCTAGTGGACATCTGTAGTATGATGCTAGCTGGCTTCTCTGAGTGAAATCCTAGCATGCATGTTGGCTGATGTCTATGTTGATAAGTACAACAAAAGGAAAATACTATCAAAACTTCATTTGCTCATCAATGATGAGAGAGAGTGATTCAATGAATCAGATAACGCTTCTAAAATCTGAAAGAAAGTTTTCTCAGTTTTTTTCAGCCTTCCAGTGTAATGGATGCGGACACACACTTTTAAGTTTAATCTGCATTATTCGCCTTTTCTTCATTACTTTCTTAAGTTTGACAATCAAAAACCTAATGAGTCATTACCTGATTTTCAGGGTTTGTCATTTTCTATGTAAGAAAAACTCATAGCCTGGCTGACTTTAATCTCCAGCTTGTGCACACACAATTAAACTTCGGAAGGCTTGGGCAGCTATAATGCCATCATAGGGATTTCCACCACATAGTTCCAATGACATTAATAGCCTCAAGAGCACAGATAAGATGAAAATAGTAGTAGAATAAGAAATGATGATTTTAATATGTAAGACTTTGTTCTAAGTGTAGTCACACATTAGAACAATGATAGCAAATATATACATTATGTGCTTTGATATTTTTTAAATAATAGCTTTGTGAAACAAGTGGCATATGAATTTATTGACAGTCTTTGTCACTTCCTCTGAACCAGTCTGGGGACCAGGAGAGAGGAGGGGCCCAAGTTATTGCTGCCTTCATCCCATTACATAATATACTTACGCATCTGTGCTAGGTGATTTGTTTATTACCTGGCCCCATTACTATATTGCTATTAAAAGTGAGGAAAATCATGCATGTGCTGCTTCTCTGATTCTTCCCCATCTACTCAAAGATTTTCAACTCATTCCCACATTGTCTTTCTTCGATCCTCTTTCAGAACAGGAAGAGTACTGCATTAGAGTCTGTGCCGCGTATGCACCCAACCTGGGTTCAGTTCCCACCACCAAGTGGTCCCCCGAGCTCTGCCAGTGGTGGTCTTGGTGATCCCTGCCCCATAGTGTCTCAGACATATCATATCCTGTGACTCTGGCCCCGAGCTGTGGGCCCAGTGGATTGAGAACACCTTGGACTCCTGGGCACTGATTTGGAAGCCCCCCAACGCCCGCAACAAAAGAATCATAATCATCTCTGGTATTAAGTGGGGCAGAAGTGTTGGGTTTTGTCATTGTTTTTTTCTTTCAAGACGATAGTTACAAAGTTCACTGTATACACTGTCATTGTCACCCTTTTGCTCATCGATTTGCTCAAGTGGGCACCAGTAATGTCTCCATTGTGAGACTTGTACTGTTTTTGGCATATTGAATACACCACAGGTAGCTTGTCAGGCTCTGCTGTGTGAGCGAGATACTCTCGGTAGCTTGTCGGGCTCTCTGAGGGGGCAGAGGAATTGAACACGGGTCGGCTGCATGCAAGGCAAACACCCTACTCGCTGTGCTAAGCCAGGAAAAAATATATGTGGATTTTTATATAATATAAGGATATATGTGAATTATCCTTGCTAGCATGGATATTGCTATTCACATATATATTGCTATTATAGTAAAAATATAAATGATAATAAATTTAATCAAGAGGTTGTCTATAAAAGGAAAGAGATTAAAAGGGAATGCCCTGCCACAGAGGCGGGGGGCGGTGGGGTGGGTCGGGGAGGTGGATACTGGCTGGGATCATTGGTGGTGGAGAATGGGCACTGGTATAAGGATGGGTACTCGATCATTGTATGACTGAAACACAAGCATGAAAGTTTGTAAATCTGTAACTGTACCCCACGGTGATTCACTAATAAAAAATTTTAAAAAAAGAAAGAAGAAGCTGTCTGTAAGCCATTTTCACAAAGGCCAGGAACACAGCGAAGAATGGTGAAAGCATGAGGCCAGCTCGCTGCCATTCCCCAAAAATGAAAAGAGAAAAACATGAGCGCCAAATGGGTGAAGTGTTTGCCTTGTCAGTGACCAGCCCTTGTTCAAACCCCAGCACCCCTTTCAAAGAGATCCTGACTGGAGGCAGGACTGCACTGTAGGCTGTAGGCCCCCACCCCACAAAAGTTACAAAGGTATTAAGAAAATGATAGTTGATTCCAACCTTTGACCAGTCCTCCTAGCCCCTGTCTTCCCTGGCCATGGATATTAGTCTTCTACTATATATATTTTTTATATGCCACAAAGAAATGTTGTAATTCTATATCTGTCCCTCTCATTCTGACTCATTTCACTCAGCATGATACTCTCCATGTCCATCCACTCATAAGCAAATTTATTGACTTCATTTTCCTAACAGCTGCATAGTATTCCATTGTGTAGATGTACCATAGTTTCTTTATCCAATCATCTGTTCTTGGGCACTCAGGTTGTTTCCAGATTCTGGCTATTGTGAATAGTGCTTAAGTTAACATAGGAGGACAAGATTTGAGTGTTAGAAGTAGTAAAGGAATATTGTTGGTAGCCTTTTTGTATCAATATTGCAAACCACAATGCCCAAAAGGAAAAACAGAGAGAGAGAAAGAGGGGGAGAGAGAGAGAGAAGGAGAGAGAGAGAGAGAGAGAGAGAGAGAGAGAGCAGGCTGAGTGAGGGGTGGGGATGGGGTGGGGGTAATGGGAGGGACACTGGTGCTGGGAAATGTACACTGGTGGAGAGATGGATGTTGGAATACTGTATGACTGAAATTTAATCATGAACAGCATTGTAAGTGTCTATCTCACAGTTATTCAATAATACATATAAGAATATGATAGTCTAAGTCTATGACAAATTAAGGTGATTTAGAAAACTACCAAAGGATAATTGTCGGACATATAGGCACTTAGTAAAATTCAGTCTGGGGCCGTGGCTGTCTAGCTTCTGGAAGACCTCACCCACAACCAGTGTCTCCCTCACCGACACAACTTTTCACTTTCTCCAACTGAATATCATTCCGATCCATTCCCAATTCATCTCCAGAAATAGTCCTCAGCATTTCCCACTTTTCGTCTCAGGAGGCAGCAAGTCTAAAAGCCCCCAAAGGGGTGCCCAAAAGATTTTAAAAATTGAGCCAGAGTATTAGTACTAAATGAAAGTAGCATCTGAAGAAATGGAAGCAGAACTAAAGGGATAGAAACTTGGAAACAGATTGGCTTTTTCTGAGGAGACACGCTCTCTTCCACAGCTGAGGAAAGTGCCAGCCTCAAAATGAGAAGATGAAATAAGATCAGTGTGAGATCAGTGTTAGGGTCTGGCTTTCAAGAAATTGCTCAAAATGAGACAGATCCCTAAACTCCAATTTATCCTGTTTACTCATGACAAGAATCCTGATCATCAGGTCCCTGGAGGCTGTTTTTGTTTTTGTTCTGTTTTGGTTTCTGTGTATGTATGGGCTACCCAGCAACTCCCCGATGTATAGTTATTCTAGAAAGAAGGTACCCTTTGGGGTGTTCTAGACGGGGGTCAAGAGTGAAGTCGTTCCAGAAATATGAAGCAAAGACAACAGATGGCATCCCATCCAGCACATTCTTTTGGGAATCCTCATGTGAGGAAACCATTTCCTTTTTGAAAAATGCCCTCGTGTTGCTGTGCGGGTTCCTGCAGGAGCTCATGTGGTTCTCCTCAGCCAACTGCACACAAATCCCTAGAGATGCATTTCGTTCCTGGGGTCTTTCAATAAATATGTCAGTTCCCTTCACTTAAACGTGGCTGTCTGAGACGGTGGACCATTGTAACTAAGGATTTTTCTTTCTTTGCTTTCAAGAAAAGAATGACCCTCATGGAAAGTATAAATGAGTTTTGTTTGCAAGGGAAACGCACTCTTCCTTTACATGTTGGTGCCACAGAAAATCTGTCAAGTGCTGCGTTTAGTTAATGAGAATTTGGTGCTTCCCTATAGCGTTCATTCACCCAGTGACTCGTGAGGGAAGAGAAGGACAGAATCCCCGGGAAGCCATAAAAATAAGTTATTGCCTCAGAATTGTTTCTATTTTTTAGCAATTCATTGAATTCCTTGCCTGTGGAGGCATTCACCCCATGGCTAGTCTACGCAGAGAAAATTATGTACACTGGACTGAAAGATTTTGCTTGATTTCATTAATCCAGATTGAACTAGACTTTGTATTGGAAACAATTGTAATTATTTTAACAGAATCAGAGATTATAGATTAATCTTATCTTTCACTTAGAGTCATATAGCATTTGTTTTCAAAGCTAAACAGAGAAGGCATTCAGTTCAACAACCAACACAGTTTGGCAGACGCATTTTTATTCTTATAGCTTTTCTTAATCTCCCATGTCTAATACTGTTAGTTCCTCAATCTTAAATAGTCAGAGCTAGCAGTTTTGATGTATTTTCAAAGCCAAAATAGAAAATATAATAAATTCTTTTATTATGTGTACCTGTTTTCTATTTCTTATGTTTTCCACTCTGAGTTAATAGATATGATAAACACTTTGAAAACTCTGACACTATATAATATCAATCCATATAAATACGCAATGTGTAAGGGTTTGGGCTTCAGCTCTGACTATGGGTGTTAGCATAAGTGAGTTGCAATGATTCTCAACTGCCCTATTTTTCTCATCTGCGGGGGGGAAAATGAAGGAAAGCGTTAGTTGTTAACCAAGAGAATCAGCTCACTTTTGTATTTTTCTTTTGTTTCCTGAATAGATTGATTGGTCTACCCTTATCTTCTACTCCCTTGCTTGGTCTAATTTGGGGACCTGGTATGGTGGTTTCTGTTAATTCTCTTGGGGAAGGGTCATCCCTCATCAAATCCAGACAGTGTAGCAGTGTCGCTGAGGTTCAACCGGTAGAGAAATCAGGGAAGCAATATCCATGGTGCCACCAAGTGTTGACACACAGTCCAAACAATAAACATGTGACACCAGGCAATTCACTAACTAGCAGGAGAAATGAGCTATTGCTCTCAGTCTATTCTGGCTACAAAGGAATATCAGAACCAGGAATATGAATGCGTACTTGTAAGGTCTCAAACTTCCAACAAGGTCCCAGGAGGTATGCAAGAGGAATGGTGCACACCCAAGACTTCTCCCAGATGGCAAGTTAGCCTTGTAACTTGCAAGTTAGCCCTTGGGGACTTGTAACTTTTGTATTCCTTGGTGGTCTTTTCTTTTCAGAGCCCAGAGGACTAACAGGGGGTAAATAGTTTTAGATTAAGGGATGATGTTCATTGGAGAACTTATCTTTGACCTGCAGTCAGGGTCAGCTTCATGGCCATAGGACTGTCACACAGAGACCCCAGACCACAAGAGCCCATTCTTTTTTGTTCTGAAATCATGACTCATTTCTTTTTCACATAGGTCCATGTCATTCCACACTCAGCCCTGTAAATCACCTCGTCTGTTGCCGATCCTGTCCAGGGCCATGAAACCAAGTATACTAGCTCTTTCTTTTTTCTTGTGAATTATTCTATCTTTCAGTACACAGTTCGGTCATGAGCAAGAAGCATGTCTAGCTGTGTTTCTGTCACATTACCAGCTCAACCATTCTAATGAGGACTCTCTGTTCCACCTGCTCCAGTTCTATACTGGGACTGTGCCTCTACTTACCCTCTGTCCAGATATCAATCTCATTACCTACAGAGACAGAAGATTTGCTTTCCTCGTGGCCACGTCAGAAATTCTGACACTTCACATCCAACATCTAAGTCAGTGTCCTGCCGCATCATCTCGCCTCTTATCTCTCCAGAGGCGTCAGAGTGCTCACTCCCCGGTCTCTATAAAGGACAGGGGAAAGGGACAAGTGTGCCCTGCCATGGTCATATTCCTTTTCAAAGCTTTTGGCATCTCACCAGAGACCCCTGGGTATTTGCTACAAAAATGCTCCTCGGTAGACTAAATTTACTCAGGACTCCCAATAAGACTGCAAATGAGTCGATTTATAATTTAGGTATCTCGGGTAGCCTGTGAAAACACTTGTTTTTGTATTTAAAGTTGTCCATTAATAGTTGGATGTTTAGGATTAGGTCAATGAGACTCATGCCAGCAGTTCAGAATAGTCCGTCACATGACTGTAACGTGATCCAGACGGGGTCCCAGGGAAAAAGGGACTTGACCTATGAGACTAAGTCTAAGGCTGATCATTTATATGATATCATGTCCATGGCTGATATGCTTTCTACCGCCCCCAATACTTCTAAAATTGGCTAGTGCAGTAGCCATGTGCTTAGCATGTGAATTAGACTTCTGGGTGCCCTGTATGTTCTCAGTAGTTATTGTGTGTCATGGTAACCAAGGCATAGGAGAAAGCCTGCTTAGTTCCACGATCAGCTCATGCCCAGGAGGCAGATGGAGCCTAGAGTTTAGGCATGAGTCCTGGGGCAATAACTCCCCTGAAGAAGTTCTTCCATGGAGCTTGGTTAAAAAAAAAAATGTCTGCTAAGTCTTTACGGCCCTCCTAGCCAAGTCAGAGATGCACAACTCAGATTATACTGCAGGAAAGAACTCCCAGCTACCTGAGTAGATCAAGTCAGTGAGGCTTCCAGCCAGAGCAGTGCCAGCTTTCCAGGCGCCTCCTGGGCAGGTCTTGAGCAGGAGCTGGGTTGAAGGGCTGGGTTGTGCCTGTGTTCTATGCAACTCCCCCCGGGACAGCGTCTTAGCTCCAGAGTGCTTCCGCCAGCTGCCAGACACTCCAATTCACCGTGTTAGTCCCAATGTGCAACCCCACCTCTGGCTGCATCATCGTTCACTAGTGAGACTCTTATTTAGTATGATCCCAAGTGCATCTCGGCTCTTGTTTTCCCAGAAAAACCCAGCCTGCACAATATCCGAAGAGTTAAGTGAAAAACGGAATGTCAAAGGACTTCTTTTGATTAATGGGTGATGGGTAAAGTCTGTGCAGATTTGACAGATTCTGCACAGGGAGGTGAGCTGCTTGAGAACAAATGGAACATAATACACAGCGTGGATTTGTTCGCCAAGAAAGGATGTCCTGCCTCACATCCCAGCCATCTTCCATAAACACAGTTCCTCTGAATTGAACGTTTAATCTGTATAAAGCTCAGAGTTAGAGTCCTTGGGAAATAGACAGGGTCCGGAGACAAGCCCCACCAGGCACTTGGAACTCTTACTGGAAGCCTCATCGTCCTCTCAAATTGAACATCTTTGCAGGTTTATCTTTGGCATTGAGGTATTCTTTCCTATTGTGCGGTTTTATGATGTTTACAAATCACTGAAAAGCTCAGAGCCCCGTAATTTAGAGTTAAAATCTCAGTCATTTGTTTTTCCCTCACATGGCCCATTTTTGTGTAACTAATAACAATTCTGTGTGCTTTCTGGGAAACCTCATGCCTTTCTCTTGAACATCCCATGCCTGAACTGCATTCTCCTTTGGCTGAACCCCCATGGCAGAAAAGAGTTAGCTGTCAGCCAACTTTGTTTTCCGTTTCCTCCTGGGCAAAATAACCAACTGGCATCTTAGGAAACACAAACAAGCATGAATTGTAAATAGGGGTTGATGAGGAGATATGGGCCCCGCTTGTTCAAGTTCTTGTAAATGACATTTACGACTCCGTGGGCGTCATCACGCTGATGAGGCAAGGGATCTCCTATGAATATGAACACTAACCACTGGGCTGTGATCTCAGCCTGCCATGTGGGATGCATTTCTCAGCTCCTTTGCTTTCTGCATGAATACTCATCTTCATTTCTGCCCTGCTTCCCCTGATCACTGCCCCTGAAACCACCCACACACACACACTAATATTCCAGCAATGGTGATTATCATGCCTCATGCTTTTCTGTGCTATTTGCTTTCTTTGCAGACTCATTTTTTCTCATTTTCTATTTGAAATTAGCTCCTGCCAAACACCAGGGTGTAGTTGGAGCATCACTTCTCTTATATACTTTTCCCAGGTTCTTCTCCTCTCAAGGATTTCCAGCCTCTCTCCACCTCACTTTCATAGCTCTTGCCCTACTACTCGATCGATGGTGCTCCACTCCGAGCAGATTGTAAATACCTTCACAATTGCAATTCTGTGTTATTTAACTTCTTATCCAAATGAACCCAAAACGTGCTGAGTGAATATGCTTCATTTTCCATCATGACATCTCTGTGTTTCCTTGTACTCCAGGGCCTAAAATTAGCTGTTGGAACAGATGGCGGACAGGAATGGGCCTTCAGTCTGCCGAAAGTGAGTTTAACTGTGATCATGGCCATGCTTCTTTCTCAGGGGTTCCATTTCTGAAATGGAAATTAATTTGATGCTTCTCTAGAGTGATGTTCAGATTAATGTTATGCCATTTATAAAGGCCTCTAGGACTCATTGGTGAAGGGCATTTGATATTAGCCTCATTGTTACTTGAAGCTGTTTGTAGGGTTCATCTATTTGCTACTCAGCAAGACATTTGACATTCTCCTAATGCAGCACACCCCAGGATTAATTAAGACATTTCTGGAAATCTCAAGGCCACACCTACAGTAATATGATTGTGCTTTCAATGCTGATCTGAACATCTTTGAATGATTATGAGGTATTTAAGTTATAGCCTAACCTACAGCGAAGATTCCCCTGCTACTCTAAAGACTCTGCATAGACCTTTACGTTAATGGATCATGAATATGTTCTCCATGGTCTTGCGCTGAATTGGAAAAGAAACCCAATCCTCGAGCTTTGGTGGTGGCACTACAACCTTTTACAAAATCAAGCCTGGGAGCTAAAACCAGAGGAGGGAGAACGAGGGTGTTTGTGAGCTCAGAGATTTACCAAAGCAGATGTGCCACCATGGTCTCTGTGCTCACGCCCACCCTCCCAGTCCGAGGGAGGATGACCCTTCCCCCAGTGACTTTACATCATGGTCAGAACTCAATTGAACTCGAGCAGAAAAGCACCATTCTGTAGGATTTCTGGTTTTTACTAAGTCTGAGCTAAGGAATGAGGAGCATGAGACTGTTCAGACAGCTGCCATCCTCACCCGAAAGAGCTAGGGGAGCAACTATTTCTACAGAGGGTGTCTCGCACCCAGAAGCTAGCTAAATGAGCTGCCAGAGGGAGCTGTGCTTCTCTGGTGCCCAACACGCAGATTCTGTTTTTATCACAAGATCTCTATTATGAAAACAATTCGCTCAGATAACACTTCCGGGGCACCCCAGGAATCTGGGTCTGCAGTCACAGGAATGGCTCCCAGTCTAGCGACATAAGAGTTATCGCTTCTTTCCTTCTTCCATAGGGGACATTTCTTCCAGAAAGATCATCTGAAAATATTCCTTTCCTAAGATAATGCCCCGTTCAAAAACTAACCACAGAGGCCAGAGAGGGGAGGTTGCTTGCCACGCATGCACCCAACACCCATTCAATCCCCAGCTCCACTCATGGCCCACTGATAGTCATCACCAGGAGTGATCCGCAAAAGCAATCCGCAAACACAGAGCCAAGAAGCCAGGAGTAAGCACAGCCAGGTTTGCTCCCCCAACACACACACACACACACACATACACACACACATACAATATTAAAAAAAAAACCTAGCTGCATTTATATTAAAGAGCTTTTAATTGTATCATAAGCTGTGCATCAAATTTAAGTTCCTCTATAATAACCTGGCTATAGCATCATTATCAAATCCATTTCCATCACTCTCAAAGGCCTCTTGACTCATCAGGTGAAATCGGATTGGAAGTAGGACTGTCTATTACTATTAGTAGATAATTAATAGACCGTCTATTACTATTAATAGGTTGATGTCTTCCCCTTCTCCCCTTTCACCCAATACTCCTTCAAGGAAAAAAATATCCCTTCCATTTCTCTCTGCTCCTCCAGTTCCTTCCATTGAATGATGACCTACCTGGCAGTCTCATTTCTCTTCTTCCCACGTGAATAAGTCATCTGTTCAAATTCAATATATACCTATGACAACAGGTTATATAGAAATACAGGTCAGTCTCTGGTTTATGGGCAATAATCTCATCTCTTACGTTAAATCCAAAGATACACAGGAAAAATATCTGTGTCACTAGCTTTTAGATTATGCTGCCTTTGTTCCCTATTTTCCAAATAAAATTTAAGGTAAAATTTGGCATACATATGTTAATATTGAAAAAAATGTGTGTCCTGTAACCACAGCTACAAACAAATTCTAGAAGAGATCTGTTGTCCAGATGCTTTCCTTGTATGTCTTTGCAAACATCTCCCATCTACACCCCCTTTTGTATCTTCGCCCTCCCATCTGCACTCCCTAGTGTATCTCCACCCTTCCATGTACACCCCTGTTTGTCCCTGGCCTGCTTCCTTTTTTCTAGTCCAGCCTGTACACAGACACAGGTGTAGAGGCTCTTATCTGCATAGTACATGGTGGCTCACTCATGTTCCATGACAGCAGTATGTCTCCTTGTCTTTCTGGGTATCAATCCATTGTATGGACATACCCAGTATGTTTATACATTAACCAGTCGGATAGCACGCGGGTAATTTGCAATGTGGGGCAATAAAGCCACTATAAACATTCACATACAGATCTCTTGTTTGAATATAGTTTTTATTTCACTTGGACAAATGCCTAGACATGCGGTTGTCAGGTGTAAGTAAATGTTTACCTTTGTAAGGCGCTTCCAAACTGGTTTCTGCCCGTGCCTGTAGCATTGTGCAGGTGTACCAGCAATGAGTGGTATTCAGTTGCTTAGCAGCTTAGTCATTTTGAGAGGCGGAGAGTGGAATCACATTATGGTTTTAATTAGCACTTCCTAATGACTAATGGCATTGCTTTTTCGAGTGCTCATTTCTGTTCTATACCTTTTTTCCTTTGGCTATTTCATAGTATTACAAAGTAAGGATACTAAATGCTTAGTGAATATTTGTTTGTGGATTGTTTAATTGCAGGACACTAGTACCACTCTCTTCTGAGTACCAATCACTGGTACCTACTGGGTGTTTGTCGCTATGCTAAGTGCATTGTGTGCCATTGAATTTAATACCCCTGATAGTCCTATCAGAGCAGCTGGTAATATTATCCTGTAATGAATGGTGCTAGCAGTATTTGACTTCTCTGTTCCCCTAGTTTTTGTGTTTGCTTATTTGAGTCCTAGATCTTTTGTACTGATGTTAGTGACATGTGAAGGGATGAACTAAAATATACACTAATGATTTTAATAAAGAGTTGATTCAGAGATCAATGGGACCACATGGAAGAAAGGGGTCATATCACAGGGAAGGAAGGGAAGTATAGTTTTAAGGATGGGAAAAGGAGAAAGATTTCTCCTGTGTGTGTGTGTGTGTGTGTGTATGGGTCTGTGTGTGTGTGTGTGTGAGATGTCTGCATCTGTTTCTGTGTCTGTGTGTATTTATTTGATTTGAGTTAGGGAATAACCAGTCTGAAGAGGAGAATTCAGGGAACTTAATAGCTGAACTGGGTGTTTGGGATACTGACTGTTTAATGATGAAACATGTAAACCCATGATCCATTTTAAGTTGATTTTTCTCTAAGGCATGAAGTTATGATCAAGGTCTGTTTTATTTATTCCTCTCCACCTCCCTCATCCCAAAGCCACAGCAGGCACTAATTTGTTCTCCATATCTATGAGATGTTATTTCATACGTGTGTAGGTATTCCATACCTATACATGTATACATATGAGATATATTTCATACGTATATCTCATTCATATATGTGATGTTATTTCATATTTATCTTAAAAGTGTTGAATTGTGTAGCATGACCCCTTTGGGGACTGAATTTTTGTCCCAGGAAAATGTTTCGAGGCTTATGTAAGCAGTTACACTTGTCAGTAGTTTCCCCCCTCCCATTACTGAGCAGCCTTCCGCAGTAGGAATGTACCGCAGCCTAAGCATTCATTCATTGAAGGGCGTCTGGGTGGTTTCATGTTTGGGCTGTCAAAACTGCTATTAACATTTGTTGTCAGTTTCTGCGTGGAAAAGATTTTTTATTTTTCTAAGATTAAATATCAGAGGTATGATTCCTGGACTTTAAGGAAGTCCATTAAAAGGATTTCTTTTTAAATGTCCGTCTGGAGGCCAGAGAAATAGTACAAGAGTTAAGGTACTTTCTTTTCATATGGTCAGTCCTATTTCAGTCCCTGACTCTGCAGATGGTGCCCTGAGCACAGAGCCAGGAGTAAACTTTGAGCACTTCCAGTGTGACCCAAACCTTCTCAACACCCTTTCCCCCCAAAAAACCCAAAAATTGCCATACTGTTTCTGAGTGACATATAACATGTCCATCAACAAGTTTGGAAGGATCCAGTTTCTCTACATTTGTTCCAGTTTTTCATATTATCACGACATTTTTATTTCAGTCACTGATGGGTGTGGAGTGATATTTTATTCATCATATACACGTCTCTAATGAGCAATGATGGGGGAGCATGTTGGTGTGCGATTCCTTGATTCCTTGCCATCTTTTGCTCTCTTTGTTAAAATGTCTCTCCATAGTTTTTGCCCAATTTCTAATTGTATGTTAACTTATTAATGTTGTGATATGAGTAATATTTACTCTGATAATGTCATCAGATTAATGATCGGCAGCTACATTCCCTAAGTCTATAATGCATTCTTTCATTCTATATATATTTTTTTTTTGCTTTTTGGGTCACACCCAGCAATGCTCAGGGGTTACTCCTGGCTTTACTCCTGGTAGTGATCGGGAGACCATATGGGATGCAAGGGATGGAACCCGGGTCAGCCGCATGCAAGGCAAATGCCCTACCCGCTGTGCTATCGCTCTGGCCCCACGTTCTTTCATTCTTATAGGATCTTGCACCAAATAAACATTTTTCAAGGTCCATTTTTTTCTCTTTTATGTACTACCACACTTTGGATGTCAAGCCTAAGAACTCTGTTTTGTTCAAGTTCTGAAGATCTTATTGTTAGTATTTTTGTCATCAAGCTTTTATAGATTATGTTTTCATTTAGACCTATGGTCAATTTTCAGTTGATTTTTATCTAAGGCATAAAATTATTATAAAGGTTTGGTTTACTTATTTGTATGTTTAATTTAGTTTGTTGATGTCCAGTTGCTACATCACCATTTATCAGACGGTAGTCTTATTTAATTTCTTTTGCTCTGTTTTTGAAAATTAATTTACTGGAATTGGATTTTTATCTCTGTGAGATGCAACTTGAGCTGACTATTAACAAGACAGGCTAATTTTCACTCAGGTTTCACATGAATGGAAATACCATAAATCATGGTGTTTAGATAATGCAATTCAGCATCTGTCTTTCGATTCCCACTCTTCCTCATCCCACATTCATGAAAGCTCTATTATGAGCGCTAATTATTGAACAGGATATATGTATGTCACTACTAGAAATTAATATTTTTATATAATGCCCTAGATGTCCTATTAGCATTCCTCTGTTTTGTTATCATAAGCTGAAAGTGAACTTTACACTTGCTAATTATGTCAGAAAGCTGGTAACTATGCATTGGGCAAATATGTAAGAGTCACTCTGTATCTTTAAAAAATATATTTGCCATCAGCAGAATTCTTAGAACTGGCTGCCTAAATCTGGATAGAAGGAACCTTATGTTTTCTATGGGGGAAAAAGTGTGTCTGCAGAGATAGTACAGCAGGTCAGTTTCTTGCATGTAGCCAACCCGGGTTCTATCCTTGGCACCCCAGATGGCCCCCTGAGCTTGGCCCGGAGTAAGTGACCCTGGAGTGCAGAGCCAAGAGCAAGCCCTGAGCACTTCTGGGTGTGGCCCCCCAACTGGGGACCTTGGTAGAGGGAAGTAAGCACTGGTTAAGGAGTTGGTATTGGTACATCGTATGCCTGAAACTAAATAATGAATAACTTTATAATGATATAATTTATGGTGATTAAAAGTTAAAAGTTGTCAAAAAGAAAAACGGAAGAATAGCTAGCTACTATGGATGTTATTAAAAGTGTGAAAAGAACTGAGTAACTGTAATTTAAAAGACATATCATGGGGTGGGGTGGGGGTGGCGGGAGGGATACTGGGAATCTTGGTGGTAGAGAATGGTCGCTGGTGGAGAGATGGGTCCTCGAATATTCTATGACTGAAGTGTAATTACAAAAGTTTGTAAGTCTGTAACTGTTTCGCATAGTGATTCACTTAAAAAAATTTTTAAAAATAAATAAAAGGGCAAAAAAAATGACAGTGCTTTGCATAAAACATGGTCATGAATAATCCTTTGATGATTCGAAAGCTAGTGGAGTTTTCAAAACTTTAGAGAAAAAATGAAGTCAATAACTCACAGAAATTTTTTAGTTGAAAATTCAAAGTGGGAATTGTAGTAAAAACATATTTTCCCTTTTAACCGTCAGAAGTAACAGAAAAGGATGTTTGGAGAATTCAGTAATAATAATTACATTAGGTTTTAGAATTATTGATGGAATAATGCAAATATAATTCTTTTTAGAATTCATGTGAAAATAGAGAAATGATTTTAAAAAAAGAAAAGAAGAAGAAGAAATACAGTGCTCTTAACACACTGAAGACCCCGGCAGTTGGCCTGAAAAGATTGGCTTCCGTTTGCTCAGACCCCAGGTCTCCAAGCGTGGGGTCTCCCAACAACTCTACTAAAGGCAGCGCCTTGAGAGATTGAATGCTCCTACCTCCAGTATTCAAGTCTGATAGGAAAGTGGTCCTCAAATCTAATATGTTTGTCCTTTCTGTAGTTTCACTATCATGAAAACGATCATCCGACCAGGCACATTTAATTGCAATGAACCATGCTGACATTTGCTTTTAGGCTCCAAACACAGCAACATATAATCTAGATGAGAGATGACCATGAACTTCCTCTTGCTTTTGAGGAGCTTCCGGTTTAGTTAAGAGAGACACGGGTGAGCAATTAGAAATCTTGAACACTGAAGTCTCAGTGTCTGCGCAGGGTCCTCGCCTACTGTCCGTTGAGTGGGGCAACATTTCATTTCATCAGCGTGGGAACCAAGGGTGGGTGAAAACGGCAGGTCCCAGGGCACGTGTGTCTCTCACTTCCGCCACTGGTGCTGCCCCGTGGAATGCTGTTCCTTCCACTCCGGCACTTAGTGCAATCCTCGGTGCAATTTAAATTACTATCAAACTCCAGAATGTTTACCCTGGAAGTAACCCCAGGGTCTAATTGGAAAGATTGAATGTTATAATACACTATCCTATTATTGAAGAAATTCTTGTGGAGAATTTTAAAATGCAAAGCAAAACTCCCACCAGGAGCACACGTTCCCTTTGGATTTTTCAAATTTATTTATTTTTCTGTAGCCGTGCCAATTAAACTTTATTCTTTCTAACTGTTCACCTGTGTCTCCTTTAACTAAACTGTCAGTTCCTCAAAAAGCAAGAGGGAGTTCATGGTCATCTCTCATCAAGATTATATGTTGCTGTGTTTAGAGTCTAAAAGCAAATGTCAGCATGGTTCATTGCAATTAAGTGTGCCTGGTCGGATGATTATTTTCATGATAGTGAAACTATAAAAGAACAAACATATTAGCCATGAAATCATTGCTTTCATACTTTTCATATTCAGGTAGAGATAAAAAAAAATTGGACAGAGCAGATTGCTCATGCCCAGCTTACACATACTCTTGTGTAAATAACACCCACAGGATTTTTTTTTAAGATTCGTAAAATTTTGTTACTTTTAGTAAATCCTTCTATTTTATTTTAATGGCTTTTGGCAGGGGCCACATTCAGCATTATTTAGGGGAACTGGGCAGTGCCAGGGACTGAACCAAAGACTTGACACGCGCAGGACATATTTCTACCATTTGCGCCATCTCTCTGCCCCCAGGAAACGCTTGGAAAGAAGAGTATTGACATCCTAATTATTTCGTGAAACGGTGCTTGGTGATGTTGGAAAACAGTATTTGTTTGATGTTTGTTGAGGGCATCCATTACTTACTGTCTCCAGTTTTCATCTTAGACCCGGCGCACTAAGATTAAAAAGAAGTACAACCCTGACCAAACACAAAACAATTTTCGTCTCTATAGAGTTAAATAATTGGACACTGCGCGTTCAAAATGTAGGGTCTGAGCTCGTCTTGGCGAGTCCACCTTTGCAGAGTCTTATGCCTGGACATGTTTTCCCTCTGTCCTGCCGTCTCGCACACAGCCCAGAGAATGGCGAGGGCTGTTGTGTAGGCCAGCCTTTGCTGGCTCCAACCAGAAGCAGTGCAAAATTATCACATGGCTATTTATAAACAGAAACGCTCCCTTTCCGTGGCAGAGCTACATTTCTGGAGCCCAGCATAATCATGCCATAAAATATTTGTACGCGTAGATGCTTGTAAACAGATCTAAGATTCTAATCAGCATTAATGTTCTGGATATGTCTCAAGAGCTCCGGCTTCACCGTCGCACTGAGACATAAACTTTCTTAATAGCATTCCCTCAAGGATTTTTAAGGAAAAGGCTATGAAAATCACCCTAACAGGGAGCTTTTCTTAGAAGAGAATTTAGGAATAATGGGCATCAAGAGATGCCAACTTTTTGAGCTTGTCTTAAAGGGAGATGTTATTAAAAGATATTTAAAGAGGTAATTTTATATTTGCAAATGCAAGTGCATGTCCTTGCTCCCTCCTTTCACTTTTTTTTTTTATTTTGCCACCCACAGGACTGTGAATGGGTGAGCTTATTAGCAGGATCTTAGGTGCAGTACATCATCACTCTCCTGTTGTGATGCAGTTCAAGGCAGTGAGTGCAGAGAAGTAAGCTCTTGGGTCTTTCTGTCCCAGGTAACTCCTGATTCTGCTCCTCTCTGTATCTCACAGCTCAGCACATGAAGACTGCCTTAGCAGATGAGCAGGCATCCCTCTGTGCAAGATTGATGGAAGTGATTCTCTTCTAAGTAGTGGTTTTAGTAATCCTACTCTCACATGACAATTGAGCTAAGCGAGGGGGGGGGGCAGCTAGCTATGATCCCTGACCTCTTGCCGTGTCTAAATTATTCACCTAATTACAACTTGCCGTAAATGCAGTCTTACTCACAATTAGGGCTGATATAAAATGTTTGACACTGAAAGACTATTTCAGTTTGGCCGACATCATCATTGAAACTATTTCACTAGGGATACTAGGGTTTAGCTCGACCTGAAAATAAGATCTGGGGGGCTGGAGCAATAGCACAGAGGGTAGGGTGTTTGCCTTGCACGCGGCTGGCCCGGGTTCGATTCCCAGCATCCCATATGGTCCCCTGAGCACCGCCAGGGGTAATTCCTGAGTGCAGAGCCAGGAGTATCACCAGATGTGACCCAAAAAGCAAAAAAAAAGAAAAAAAAAAGAAAAGAAAAGAAAAGAAGATCTGGACCCTTTACTATTTGACTTGTAATAAAACCAGGGTGGCAGCTTCAGCAGGAGCTCATATTCATCCTTCGCCCATAGCCCAATACTATGACTTGTGCCCCTGGAATTCTCAACTTTCATTCCCATCCCTGTAATTGAAACTCCCATGTCTGTAGGTTTCCCTCACCAGACAAGATTTTATTTTCCATGTCCTTATGCTATTGCTACATTAGGAACTTCTCTTCTTTCTCTACCCCCATTATTCTAATCAAAGCTTATGTGTTTCCAACTTCTGACCTGCCCACTTTATGCACGTTAGTGAACATGGGCACCCCTGTATTCTCTGAGTTCCTCCACTAAGATGGACTCATTTTCTTTCCCCCCACCCAGAGATTTGCCCCTTTCGGTTAATATCTATTAACACTTTTCTCAGACTACTCCTAATTTATGATATTCTAAACAAATAGCTAATGAGTTTCTATTTCGTAAGACTAAGAGGATGCAGGAGAAAGAGGGCTTCGAGGAAATATAAACCTGGGAAACGGATCGAGTGGATATAATAGTATCACATCTGCGAGAGAGAAGTTGTTCTAAAAATAACGTCTCAAAAGCCAACAGCAGACCCCGAGGAAGGTTAATGTAACATGCACAGTATTTCAATTTCCTTTCTTCCTGGTGTGTTGAGGATCACCAAACAAGCTAATAACCCCAGAGAGTGGGGACATGCTAAGCAAGGGAGGACGTTTTGATTCATGGACGCACGACGTTCCAAAGCATGCCCTCTCCAAAGTTTCATGCCGGGCTCCCGGGTCTTGCTGTGTTCCAGCTCTCAGCTGGGCTCTGTCTGTCACCCTCCTGGCCCAAAGATGCGGTCACTCATGCTGGGAAATCTCACGGGTCCCCATTTGTTAATGAGCACAAACATTCAATACGTACTTACTCAGTGCTCGGGCATTGTGCTCAGTACTCTGTTAGCTGTTGTCTGGTTCACATAATTCATTAAAAAGCATCACTTTTAGCATGAGTAATATCCAAGGGAGCCAGTTTGGGGGCAGACCTAGTCTGTGACTGGATTGGCCTGTACATTCCCATATTAGGACTCTTATCATAGTATTTTTTGTTGACATGTCTTGCTTTGCATTTTCAACTCAGTTGGAAAAAAATCTAGATACCTGCATTTCCTCTTTGGAGGCTCAGTAAGTAGTGTTTAGCCCTAGTAGATATCATCACTCAGATGTCTGTTGATCGAAATCAAAGTGGCTTCAGGAAAAGGGGGGAGCCTTTTAGTGTTCACCCTTAGTGTTTGCCTTTCGCTTTGCCTTGGAACATGAGGCTGCCCGCGTTTCTGAGGCTGACATCGTTTCTCGGGGAGACAAGATGTATATGGAACATTATGTTCTTGCTTTATCAAAATTTACCTAAATTGTGTACCATTTCTTCAGTACTCTTTAATCAAATGATCCAAAATACATTGATTTATCTTTGATTTTGTGCTTTCTTTACTTCTTTCCCTATGGGTCCTGAGGAAAGTCCTTTACTAGTAGAGCAATGGCCTTCGATGTCCTGTTCAACGGGCTGTGTTCGGGGAGGGACAGTGATTCCTCTTTCTGCAATAATTGAACATGCCTCAGCTTGTGAAGGTCTCTTGTTTGGAGCATTGGCTCCTAATCTCATTATAAGAAAGCACTTCAGTTTCTAACTCAGCTTTGGGTTCATCCCAGACATCCTGGTCCTGAGTGGGGGAACAGAGAAACATCCTTCTGCTTCACAATCTGTTCGGTTCTAGACCAAATGACCCTGATGTGCAGAGAAAAGGAAAACAAGGGCAAGTGAGCATTTCAAAGAAAATTTTTAGCAGCCTGGCAATGAACAGCTTAGCACCACTCTCAGCCATTCCTGTCTGAGGACTTGGAACGCGTCGACCAGCACTAGCGTGCCTTCTTCCAGATGGCGCCGGGCAGCGACAGACCAGTCCCTCCTTGGAATCAAAATGCACGCGGACCACCACACTTGTAATTTCATTTGTCAGTAACTTGTTCCAATTTCTGAGATAACAAGTCATCTTACATTAATTACATTTTAAATTGACTGCAATATGCTTTTGCAGGAGCAGTTAAGATGTCATCAGGAAGGCTTCACACGTGCAGAGATTCCTCATGGGGGTGGTCTACTTTTGAGGAGATTTATGTCCTTCATCAACCAACTTGGATAACATGGGTTCTTGGGACCTTCCTTTGACAGCATGGTACTTCAGGGAATTGGCCATAGTCACATGACATGCTAAGCATTTTGCTCAGTCCTTCAGCTAACTACACCAGCATAGGGCAGAGGGTGGACACCCTTCCCCCTGCGTTTGTCTATTTTGTGTTTTGTTTGTGGCATTAACCAGTCTCCTAGTATTATAAACCACACTTAAAAATGTTGGGCTGATTTTATGTATCAGCTTGACTGAAATGTAGGATGCCTGGATTAGATATCATTTCTGGGGGTGACCGTGAGGGCATGGCTGAAAGATTGCCCTCCAGATTGGTAGATTCTGTAAAGCACATTGTCCTCCATGCAAGGGTCATCATTATCCACATGCTGAGGGTTGATTAAAGAGCAGTGGGGGAAGAGAGGGTCTGAGCTCTGAATATCACTCTTCCCCTCCTCTGAACTGGCTTATCCATATTGCATATTGTGGAGTCAAATCTCCTAACCTTAGCCTCTCTTGGTCTGACTCATGGAGTCTGTGTGTGTGTGTGTTTACACTGTTGATTCTGTTTCTCTTTATGCCCCTAACTAAATGCTAAGACCACTCACAACCCATTGCTTTTTAGTACCCCCAAACACAAGATCGCACTCAGGTGAGCTTCCTAACTTAGTGATCATGCTTACATCATTACTTTCTGGCAGCTTATAGCATCATTTCTAAATACGTGAGATAGTGGATTACTTTGCCTGCTGCCATGTGGCTTTGTCATAAGCATTTTATCTCTCTCAGACTTGTTTCCTCGAGTGTCAAAATAAAGAAATACTGTAATATTCTTTATAAGTCAAAATCCTCTGCATTCCATCAACAATAACATAGGTATTCTATTTTTTTGTGTCTTACATTATACTGCCTAATGTTGATTTTTTTTTTTATCTCTAAAGGTAAGTTTGTTCACTTTGGAAGGCTCTTCAAGATTATTAGTTCCAACCTTTCTGTTTTGCACCTAACAGAAACTCAAGGCTTGTTAGAGGACATAACTTCTCTCACTTTCCACTTGGATGGGTGAGTGGCTGTGCTACAGGTCAAGGCTCCCAGGCTAGTTCCTTCTCCTCACTACGTTGACATGTTTTTTGTATTTTCTTCAAATCGTAGATTTTTAAAGTAAATGTGGTCAATGCGACACACAGATATTTCAGAATATTAAAATCAAAAGCAGGCAAAGGGAGATGAAAAACAGCCTGCATAAGAGCATTCAGACAGCTAAATTAGTGTTCATTCACAGCACCGGGGACTGAAATGGAATAGAGACACCTAAAGAAATTCAAAGGTTTAGGGCAAGGAAGAACTTTAATAAAAATGGAAATAAGAGCTGGAGACGCATATCTGTGCTTTTGTCATCGACATTCTGTGCCCATTAAGTTCATCTTCATGGAGACATTGGTGGGGTTGGGGATGTGTGTGATCTTTCTGGAGACTAAAAGACTTTTCACCCCCGACTGACACTTTATTGTTTTCTTTAGAACAGTAGTTTCAAAACCATACTTATACAGGAAAAAAAAAAAGAGCAGTCACATCGGAGCTGTTGCTATTGGTAACCATCTTTCCTGAGGCATTACCAGGTTTTCAAGTCACCTACTGAGCTGGTTCATTCCCCTTCACTTCCTTCAGCCTTCAGTATCCAGTTCTTAACTTTCTGCCTTTTCAAGTGTTTGGCAATACCCAGAATGCTTTGGGAGCTCTCTCTTGTCTGTGTGATATAATCTCATTCCACTCATTTCCTGCCTTACATCTTCATTTCTTTGTAGACAACAGGATGCATTTTGACTCTTTTAGAGCATTTCTGGTAGAAGATAATGAGATGGGGACTCTTTCTTTTTCTCATATAGACCACAAACCTGCAAATCATTTTATGTACAAACTCAGGAATGTTCTTCAGGCTGACCAAACTGAAAAGAAATGCCCTGTTGCATAATCAATGTGTTCCAATAGATAACAGGGCACTAGTTTGGAGCAGGGTATGGACTTTCTTCTACCAGGTTCCCACTGGGTCTTTCAGTACTTTCATAACCCTGAGCTTCAACCAAATGGATTGATATCCAAGAATGTCTTAGAAGGTGGATGGGGCTAGAGGTTGTGAGAGAAAGGAAGTCTGAAGTTCTGTAATTCCCAACTCTGATTTTTGTTCTCATTCCCAGATTCTGTCTCCCTGCCATTCTTTCGCATAGCAATTCATCACAAGATTTTCAAGTGACAATCAGAATATGGCCCCACTGAGGTGCTGACCTTGGTTAAATACCCTCCCAAATAGAGTTCGATAGGACTGAACATGTTTGTTCTATGCAAAATCATTTTCAATGATTCTGGCCACTCATATAATAATCAGAGCATGAAATGAAATTCTAATCCTTCTTGATAAATGGTAGAAAAAGCGAGGAACTGTCCAACTAGATGTCGCTATTATAAAAGGTGTTGAAAAGAGTAAACGTCAGAAACCAAGATAATTAGATGAGGTGGAAGTAATGACTAAGTGTTTTTTTTTTCTACAAATGACTGCTCCTAGTTGCATAAGCCACAATTTAACCTAGAGGCTTACGATCAGGGCTAATTAAGTAAAAGGAATTGTTGCTCTGGCTATCTCCCTTCAGTCTTCTCAGACGAGAAGCAAAAAGCACAATGGTGGCCTGAAATCCCCGCAAAGATGGTAGTTTTATTTTATTTTTCAGTTGAACTACCATAATTTCAAAGTTATTTAAAACTGAGTTTCAGGAATACATTTTTCCAGCACCTAATAGGGGCCCCCATGGGGCCGGAGCTATAGCACAGCGGGTAGGGCGTTCGCCTTGCACGCTGCTGACCCGGGTTCAATCGCCGGCATCCCATATGGTCCCCCAAGCACCGCCAGGAGTAATTCCTGAGTGCAAAACCAGGAGTAACCCCTGAGCATCGCTGGGTGTGACCCAAAAAGCAATAAATAAATAAATAAATAAATAAATAAATAGGGGCCCCCAATTATTTTAAATAAATGTTTTTGGATCTTTCATTGCATTAACATGTTTTTAAAACCAAGATATAAACAGATTGCAATAATTTATTCTGTTTGCCTCTAAAAGTAGGATGCATACACATGTTCAGAGCAGTCCTTACAGGAAGTCAGCCCTCCTCATGTGTCAGAAGTTCTGTGTGAACCCCAAAGACTTCTGCGCTCTTAGACAGGGAGGAAAGGGGTCCCCATGAGAAGGAAGCTTGTGAGGGGCAGAGGGACCCTCCACAGCCTTTTCACTAGCTTCCAACTCCAGCTGTGACTTTAGTTTTAAAACCTAAGATGGGAGAAAGCAAGCTTGGTCCTCCAGTTTTCATGACCTTCAAGCTAAAAACCACCCCCAGGAGAGACTGTCTCACTGTGAGATACAGTTACAAAGTTGTCCTGATTGGGTTTCAGTCATACAATATTCCGACACCTGTCTCTTCACCAGTGTACATTTCCCACCACCAGAGTCCCCAGTTTCCTTCCCGCCAACACCTCCCACCAAGCCTGCCTCTATAGCAGACAATTTTCTTTTCTCTTGCTCTCTCTCTCTCTCTCTCTCTCTCTCTCTCTCACTTTTCTTTTGGACATTATGGCTTGCAGTATAGGAACTGAAAGGTAACATGTACATCCCTTTACCTCCTTTCAACACTCAGTTGAATAGTCTTGCTGGGAATGGTCTTATGCTAGGTAGGCATATGCTAAGAACCCTATACAGAGTCTGTCTTAATTTAATCATAGTCTTAACAACACACATTAGAATTGTACATGTCATATCACATAGGCAGTCAACTGGAGAACTTAAGTAACTTTTCTGGTTCACTTAAGTAACTTCACTGGACTAGGAACAGTCCGTCCCTCTCCAACGACACCTCCTCCTACTGCTCTGCCCCAGGGTTTGCTACCTGTGGAATAGCTTAGCATTACTTCTGAGATCACCTAATGGGATTATTGCAATGTGGACTGGAAATAGGGGACTGTGTGAAATGACTTTTCTAACAGTGATGACGGATTACATCGATCCAGTAAGAAAAACACTCACTGACCATCCCATGTGGTCATCAACGTGTATTTTCCTGTGCTTTTCTGTAGCTGGTGGTACAAATACAACCACAGGTAACTATTCCGTGTGTAAAAGGCATGAGGCAGCCTTAGATGCACAATTCATGCTCTGCATCTCACTAGAGATATATTCTATGCAATCCAGTAAATAGACCATAATGAATGATATTTCAGATGATAAATGACTATTGTCATAAGTCTGTATATATATTCATACACATATGCATATGCCTGCTAAAGTGCTTATGATTACATATGAAACTGATTATGTAGAACCAATTATTTCCCTATTTGTTTTATAAAAGTGCCATTTGAAGCTTTCATTTAAGGTGTTTGAGAGCAATAACGGTAAGAGAATGGCTCTAATTCTTTCTCTCAGGTAAAGCCAAACAGAACGGAGTCAAGCCCTGATTATTTAGATTTAATCATCACGGCACTGAGTTTAGGCTATAGTTTTGGCGAAAGGGATCTTTTAACTGAGTTCTTAAGTTAGGAGAAGAGAAATCAAGATTAGCATCCACTTATGAGTGGGGTGTATTATGGCTGAACAAAGAAACACATCGCTTAGAACTCAGAAATATAAAATAGGAATCATACCAGCTCTCAAATGATGCTGTGAGTTATTGTGCAGGCTCCTTTCATCATGAAATTTGTGGGCTGATAACATAGCTTTTCTCATGTTTCCACTTTATTGCATAATTAATTAAGACAGAGGGTGGGAGGATCGGGTAACTCAGCAGGCAATGTGTGCTGTGATACCTAATCAATTTTCTTCTGCAAATTTTATTATGTTGAGATTTCTGGAAAAGGAAATTGATTGGCCATATTCATCTGGGGACCCTTAGGGAAACTAAGTGAGTTCTTCACGTTTTTTATCACAACCTATTTTAAACACCTTTAGCTAAGGAAAAATGAATGTTCCTGATGAAATCAGTTACTTTATTCTAGTGTTTATGCCAAACGTTTAGAAAATTGGCAGAGACTTAAAGAGAAGGTTGGAGAAAATAGTGCCAAAAGGAACGGACCAAATTTCATGTAGAGAAAATGGAAGGAAATTTAAAAAGTACATATTAGAAGGGACAGCTTAGCGACATCTCAAAAATTCAGACACTGATTGCATACTTATTACATGGCTAGCCCTAAGTCAGAAATCCAAAGACGCTGTGTACATCCTTATAAACCCTGGTGCCAAGGTCCTTCTTCTCTAGCAATGAGAAGGAGTACATATCCACGAAGTTGTTCTAAATGAGTGGGGTGACCCCATGACAAAGACGTGGCCAGGGAGGAATGACAGCCTTGGATAGGCTCTGACTGTGATCAGGCGGATCAGCCAAAAGCGCACCAAAGGAAAATGTAATAAAGGAGATATTTTTTAAGGCTTGAAATATATTTTAATAAGTTGACGCTTAGCTTTACTGTTCTATATCTCAGAAAAATTCCAAAGATTATCAGCGATAAATCAAACATGGCACACTAATAAAAATGAACAGCATAACAATCTAAGACAGGCAAGCCGCAGAGCTGTCTGACCTCTAGCATACAGCTCCCCTACTTCCAGGATTTCACCGGGCCCATCAAGAAATGCTGTGACAAGCAACATCAGAAACAAAAGTAGGTGATAACCTGGGCTTTTCCTTACAAAAGTGAGGAAGACAAGTTAACACAAAGTATTTTTAAAGATAGACTAAAATGAAAATCTCTTAAGAGAAAAATGTCTTCCTTAGGACATGAAAGGGTAATACAGGGGGTATACCAAAACCATACATATGTTGTCTGTGACCTCTGTGGAAATTTGCTAGGATTCCCTCCCGAGAGTGAATGGAGCGATGGAGCTGGATCTGGGGTGTTTGAAAAGCATTTGCTTTGAGGCCACAAACCTGTCTAGTTGCATGGGCAAGTTTGGTGAGACAAGGAGGTGTGATGGGGTAAATAGCACCTGGCAAAACAAACGAGAAGTGCCTTGCAAGTGGAGGCAGTGAGACTTAGGCTATAGAAAATCAAGAAACACTTGCAGTGGATGATGTAGTGAGGCTTATGCTTAGGGAGATGAGTTAGAATGATTAGGGTCTATGGATTATTTTTAGTTGAATCGCAGTGAGATACACAGTAACAAAGTTGTTCATGGTTAAGTTTTAGTCATATAATGTTCCAACGGGCTGGAGCGATAGCACAGTGAGTAGGAGGTTTGCCTTGCATGGGGCCCACCCGGGTTCTATTGCTCCACCCCTCTCGGAGAGCCCGGCAAGCTACCGAGAGTATCTCGCCCACACGGCAAAGCCTGGCAAGCTCCCCGTGATGTATTCTATATGCCAAAAACAGTAACAAGTCTCACAATTTGTTGTGAGACGTTACTGGTTCCTGCTCGATCAAATCGATGAACAACAGGAAGACAGTGACAGTGAATGTTTCAACACCTGTCCCTTCACCAATGTGCATTTCCCCACCACCAATGCCACCTGTGCCCCTCCTGCCCTCACCCCACCTGCCTCTATAGTCTATGGCAGGTCTCCTCCTCCTCCTCCTCTTCTTCTTCTTCCTCCTCCTCTTCCTCCTCTTCCTCCTCCTCCTCCTCCTCTTCCTCCACCTCCTCCTCCTCCTGTTCTTCTTCTTCCTCCTCTTCCTCTACCTCCTCCTCCTCTTCTTCTTCCTCCTCCTCTCCCTCCTCTTCCTCCTCCTCTTCTTCCTCTTCTTCTTCTTTCTCTTCTTCCTCTTCCTCTTCCTCCTCCTCCTTTTCTTCTTCTTCTTCTTCTTCTTCTTCTTCTTCTTCTTCTTCTTCTTCTTCTTCTTCTTCTTCTTCTTCTTCTTCTTCTTCTTCTTCTTCTTCTTCTTCTTCTCCTCCTTCTCCTCCTCCTCCTCCTCCTCCTCCTCCTCCTCCTCCTCCTCCTCCTCCTCCTCCTCCTCCTCCTCCTCCTCCTCCTCCTCCTCCTCCTTTCTCACTCAGACCTGTGAATTTTAATAGTAGACTTAGGATTATCATCAGGATACTCCTATCAAGCTACTTTTGCAGTAATTTCTATTAGTTTTAAGTTATCAACAATTATTTTTAAATATGTGAAGATGTTACCCAGTAACAAAGTTAAATGTTAACCAGTTGAAGATGTTACCCAGTAACAAAGTTAACTGGTTAACAATGTTAACCAGTAACAATGCTGGATCTCATTCCCCTGACCCTGAAAGAGCCTCTAGTGCGGCATCACTGGGAAGGATGAGTAAAGAGAGGCTTCTAAAATCTCAGGGCTATGACGAATGGAGACGTTACTGAGACCGCTCAAGAAATTCAATGATCAACGGGATGATGATGATGATGATGTGAAGATCTAAGAGACATGAATTGTCTTTGATCAAGCAGCCATTAATAGTGGTGGCCACAAAGATGTAGTTTGTGGGCTAGAGTGATAGCAAATGTGGGTGGGGCATTTGCCTTACCTGTAGCTGACCCAAGTTTGACCCCTGGCATCTCAAATGGTCCCTCAAAAGCACAAGGTATAATTCTTTAGTGCAGAGCAAGGAGTCGGTAGAAAACCCTGAGCATCACTGGGTGTGGCCAATTTTTTTTGAAGACAAAGAAAATCAGTTCGAGTTTGATTTCATTTAGCATGCTGGGGCATACTTTAATACTTAGGCTATTAAATTAGTACATCAGATCATTTGTAATTCTGTATGCACAGAGGCGATATTTTGAGTGGAGAGGTTCCATTTTTACTGTTCTCATTGGAGCTAGAGTATGTCCAGTAAATGTTGGCTCCACTTGAGGTGTTCAAAGTTGTTGACAATATGGCAAGTCAAGATAGGCAAACAGAATTCCAACCTTGCTTCTAAGGGCAGCTTTTAGACAGGTCACTTCAAGGCTACAAGTGTTGGTTTTTGTAAAAAGTGTAAACATGTACTTCCTATCCTGAGAAACCTTAAGAAAATACTCATGCATATAAATATAAGTCTATTGTAACTTATTATGTATTTGCTATTAATATCGATGCCATTTTTAATGCCACTATGACCTTGAATAAGAGTGTTTTGTTCCATGTCATTTTGTGATATCATTGATAATACAAACAATCATGGGGGGAATTACATGTGGCTTGTCTTGTTCTCCCCCATGTCTCGGGGGCTTTTCTTGGGCATCCTGATTCCCTCCCAGCCCACAGAAAAGCACCTGACGTTCATTTGCATGTCTCAGTGGCCCCGTTGGATGTGAGTATGTGTTTGTGTGTAGGTAAATAGTCTTTGCAACTAAGGGGACTATTGTCCACAGTTGAGTCTTACCTTATGCCCTAGCTGCTGGCGTGGACTCCAGCAACCTATGGTGCTGAGCTGGAATAAGCCATTATGAAACGCATGAGTGAAGGAATGAATGGACATTATTTCATATTAAAATGCTTTCGATATATTTAGAGGCTTTGTGATATTTTGGGGGCCAGACACATGCCACAGATGCTTAATTTTTGTTTATATCCATTAGGCGACTGTCACATTTACTTCATCCTGTGTCATTTTGTTTACAGACACACATTCCCAGTACCTATAAGCACCGTTAAATAAAGGCTAACAATATTATTCCACTGTTGTGGGCAACCCTGATCATTCTTATTTTCCCTTTCGTGTCAAATTTTCCAATACCTTTCTCTCATCAACGTCTCTAAAACTGTAAAGGTCCTTTGCACAGTATTAATGAGTGCGCTGAAAACAATGAGTTTCTTTTGGCAGGCATTGCAAATTCTGCCCCAGCCTCAACAACCATGAAATGAAACTAAGAATGTTTAGTGTTCTTCTGGAGAGGGGGTGCAATGGCTGGAGTTAAGGCCTAACAGACATGAGAGCATGGAAGAGAGATGATTGTGAGTTTCAAGTCCCTGCTACCGTTTTTGTCTGGAATGAGTTCACTCCGTATCTTTAACCTGGGGGTTTTGGTAAAAGGTGACCGTGGTCATTGTGCTCTATCCACTCCATGGCTGTGGCTTTCGGGGGTCCCGGCCCTGGAAAGCAAAGGGAGGAGGACGACCAGTTTCCTTAGGTCATCTATGGCAGAGTCTACTCCCCTCCTAGCGGACGTAGCTCGTTGAGGTCCATCCAGCACTTCGCAGCCACCTCAGTCCCTGTCACCCTCAGTTCTGCCACCATAAGACTCACTTCCACCCGGTGGTCTCTGTTTCTGCTTCTGCTTTTTGTTCTCTCTGCACTTTTGGAGACGTTCTGAGACCGGGGCCATCTCCCTTTTCCTGTTCCTCTGGACAGGGGGAGGGGCCACACCTGGCAGTGCTCAGTGCCTGCTCCTGGCTTCCATGCTCAGGATCACCCTGTGACTGTGCTTTGGGCACAATATGCAGTGCCAGAGGCCAGACCAGAGTCAGTCGCATGCAAGGCAGATATCTTTTCCCTGTGAATTCTCTCCAGCTCCATTTCTTCCTTTTCCTTTTGCACTTTTCAGTATGTGTGGAACCACAAGGAAAGGGCTCTTATATTTAAGAAGCTGGGAAAGGCGTCTTAGCTCAGTCTCCATTTGATCCTGTGCTGGCCATTCCTCATGTGGCTTTTTTTTTATTTTATTGAGTCATTGTGAGATAGTTACAAGCTTTCATGTTTGGGTTACAATCACACAATTATCAAGCACCCATCCCTCCGCCAGTGCACATTCCCCAAAACCAATATCCCCAGTATACCCCCCCTTTCCCACCCTCCCCCTGCCTCCATGGCAGACAATATTCCCCATGCTCTCTCTCTACTTTTGGGCATTATGGTTTGCAACACAGACACTGAGAGGTCATCATGTTTGGTCCATTGTCTACTTTTGGCATGCATCTCCCATCCCAACTGACTCCTCCAGCCATCATTTTCTTAGTGATCTCTTCTCTCTTCTATCTGCCTTCTCCCCTCCACTCATGAAGCAGTCTTCCAGCTATGGGGAAATCCTCCTGGCCCTTGTATCTACTGTCCTTGGGTATAATCTTCATGTGATGTTATTCTGTACTCCACAAATGAGTGCAGGCCTTCTATGTCTGTCCCTCTATTTCTGACTCATTTTACTTAGCATGATACTCTCAATATCTATCCATTTATAAGCAAGTTTCATGATTTCATCTCTCCTAACAGCTGCATAGTATTCCATTGTGCCAAAGTTTCTTTAACCAGTCATCTGTTCTAGGGCACTTGGGTTGTTTCCAGATTTTGGCTATTGTGAAAAATGCTGCAATGAACATATAAGTACAGATGTCATTTCTACTGTGCTTGTTTGCTTCCTCGGGATATATTTCCAGAAGTGGTATTGCAGGGTCATATGGAAGCTCAATATCTAGTTTTTGAAGGACTATCCATATTGTTTTCCAGAAAGGCTGGACCAGTCGGCATTCCAACCAGCAGTGAAGGAACGTCTCTTTTTCCCCACATCCACGCCAGCACTGGTTGCTTTTGTTCTTTTGAAAGTGTGCCAGTCTCTATGGTGTGACATGATATCTCATTGTTGTTTTGATTTGCATCTCCCTGATGACCAGCGATGTGGAACATTTTTTTCATGTGCCTTTTGGCCATTTGTATTTCTTTGGCTTTCTTGACCCTAGAAATATGTGGTCAGTCCCTCTGCAGAGCTGCTGTGATGTAGATCTGGACCAGAAAGGTGCACTGAGATTCACCTTTCCGTCCTGGCATCTTCAGAGATCTGGCTTCAGGTTTCATTTCACATCTACTCTTCGAGCGCATGTGGATCCGGCACCAGATTCCCTAGGTTGGTCCTCTGTGAAATACTGCTTTGCTTCCTAAAGTGGTTCTGATTCTGTTCTGGTCCTAGAGAAGGGGGCTGTGATATATGCGGCAGGTTTCTTTTCTACTTTTGAAATTTTTTCTTGAACTTCAACCTCAAACATGATTTTTAACACTGTCTTTTAGAATGGGCAAAAAAAAAAAAGCAATAAAATTGGATGTTTTGTTTTTTTGCTTTTTGGGTCACACCCGGCAATGCTCAGGGGTTACTCCTGGCTCTGCATTCAGGAATTACCCCTGACGGTGCTTGGGGGAACATATGGGATGCTGGGAATCGAACCCAGGTCAGCCACATGTAAGGCAAACGCCCTACCCTCTGTGCTATTGCTCCAGCCCTAATTGGATGTTTGAGTCGAGAGCAGCATTGTTCCTTATTGCGCATCAGCAGCATTGTGCGTCATCCGCCAGCCTGTTCACTCCCGGCTCCTACTGAGGGGTGTCACAGGCCCACTGAGGGGTGCCACTAGAAGCTACTTAACACAAAAGGCGCAACAGTGTGAACTCTGTGAACCTTCTTGGCCAAAGTATAAATTGCTGGGGCAGAGAGAGAGAGTGCAGGGGTGAGGTGCTTGCCTTGCATGAGGCTGACCCAGTGACAATCCCTGGCACCACATATAATGCCGAGAGCAAAGCCAGGTTTCATTCCTCAGCACAGAACCAGGAATAGCCCCCTAAACACCAGCAGGTAGGGAAACAAGAAAGGAAAAGAAAAAAAACAGACAAACACAAAGAGTAAATTACTAACCTGGTAAAGATGAGCTTCGATATAGAAGGGCTTAAGGACCCCTGGGTGAAATACAACAATCTTCACACACTCTCCTCTAAGGAAACTTTTTGGATCAATTTCAGCGGTTTTTCATAACAAAGAATGCAAAATAAATTATTTTGGGTCTGCTTTGGGGCAGGGGTTGGGGTTCAGGAAGGAAACTCCCAAAATATGGTGGTGGGAAGGTGTAATGGTGGTGGGATTGGTGTTTTAATATTGAATGTAATCAAATATTGTGAACTACTTTATAAAAATTTTCTTAAATTTTTTTAAAAGATGAGTTTTGGATGCTTGAAGATGAGCTTCCAGTCCTTGAAAATAGGTTTTCTGTTTTTTATTTATTTGATAGCCATCTTAACTTGATATCATTGAGAATACTATTGTGTATTGTGTAAGTTTTTTTTTTTTTTTGGTGAAACAAGATAGGGTTTTTTTTTGAAATATCTTTAGAAAGAGGCGAGGGGAGAGAAAAAGAGAAACGTGTGCTCAAGAGAGAACATTTCTCCAGAGTGGAAATAGATGATCAAAGAATAGAAAAAGCAAGCAAGAACCCAAGCTGGAGGGGCGAGCTTATCGTGGGAGATTAAGGGGTACAGGATGCTCATTTGTGCATTTGCTTGTTCAAATGCTTTCCACAATAAAGTGAATTGCCAGGCCTTCCTCGAGCGCTCTGTGGCATTTGAAAGGAAGCCTCAGAGAGGGAAGAGGTGTGTGAGCCGGGTCTGCAGGAGTGAGACGGAAGCCGTGATGGAAAGAGGCCCCGTGACGACCCCCCATCCCTTCTGCCCTATGAACCCAGAAGCAGAGCCTCACCAGACTCAGAGCCAGCAGTGTCTCGACCTTGGGCTCCAGTCTCCAGAAGAGAATGGTCCTGCTGTCTGCGAACCTCCGGCTCTAGGTCTTTTGTTATAGCAGCCGGAACAGACAAAGCCACATGAATTCTCATTTCCAACCTTGATAGAAGGGAGGAAGGAACCTACATCGCCACTACGTTGAACCACAGTATTGTCTGTCATGAGGAACTTCAAACTATTCTTCAGATACAGACAAAAAAAAAAAAAAAAAACCAGCATCCCGTACGGTCCCCTGAGCACCGCCAGGAGTAACTCCTGAGTTCAGAGCCAGGAGTAACCCCTGTGCATCGCCAGATGTGACCCAAAAAGAAAAAAACAAAACAAAACCTAGGGGTTGTATTAGGTGTTGGTTTCAGATACCTGCTTGATAACAAAGACAAGTATTCTCAGGAATAGCATGGGAAAAAATAGGTCCTGCAGGAAACAATTTGATGATGGGTCACTGTTCAGTCTGTGACCCCTTTTGCTTACAGGGGGTCTTGAAGGAATGTTAAAGTGAGAGATACATCCTGTTGTAACATGATCATCAAAAAATTGTCCATCATAGAGATATAACAAATTTGAAATCTGCCAAGACTTTTTAAACAAGAGATTAGCCCAATATTAATATCTCTAGTTACTTCTTTGTACAGGCTCTTTAACTTGTGGTTATGCGTTTTTGTGTGTTAGATGCGTGCCATAAAATAAAATTTTACAGGGACAGCCTAATGCCAAAGAAGAGCTTCTAATAAATCGCCGCATGTTTCACTCCTTAATCTGGGAAAACTCTAGAGAAATTGCAAAGAAAAAGACTAATAATTTTTATTAGAATTATTGAACTTGTTAATATTCATCTAAATTAATCTCTCCATCCGTGACCTGTACGTGTCCATCATAGTAAATCACTTCAATCTCTCTAAGTACCTATCTTGTTCCTGTTGATACGAATCCCATGAAAGCAAACCCGCCTCAGTTCCGTTGTTAGACCACCCAAGACACTTACCACTACACCAGCTCACAGGAGATGTTTGAAAACATGCAAGTGATGAAACTGGCCTACAGTTCCCCTTCTTCGAAACATCTTGTCATTGATTTTAATAGCCAACTACATTTGCTCTTTGAATAACGATTCACCATCGTGTCTCCTGGCTGCTTGTTAATTCCTGACTCCCTCTCTCTTGCTCATTTGGAATCTGTAGGCAGCGCTTCAACAGGATGTGGCAAGCAGCGGAGCATATGTTGTCTGCAGATGTACCGAAAGAGGCATAGCTTTCTTCGCGCTCCTCTCCAATATTCTTCTTTTTTAACATGACTTTATATTCCCAGAATGTACATCCTATTTTGAAACAAGAGTCAGGTTTTGAATAAGGCTGTTCAAGTAGAGCAAGTTTCTGGGTATTCCACTTGCATACGGAAATGAAGAATTTCCTGTAACTTTTCTCACGAGCTCTGAAAACATTTTCCAAACAAGTCCTTGGCTTTGACTTTGCTGCTTGGAAAAGGCAGGGTGTATTAATAGGAAACAAATGCACAGCTTTTTCAAGGAAAGAGTGAGAGAAACGAGAGGATCTCTAATAGGCTTAATACACTAGTGAATTTGGTGACTTGATTTCAGAGCAAAGCATCTCAGGTGTGGCCCCTGCAGTCAGAAGCCCTGAGAAGCTGAAAATTGGGAGGAAACTTTAGACAGTTTTACTCTTATGGGACTTCCGTTTCTCACTAGTCACTTAAAGTCTGTGCGGCCTGACAAATATTTCTATAATAAAACTTATAGGAGGGGCTGGAACAATAGCACAGCGGGTAGGGAGTTTGCCTTGCACGCGGCCAACCCGGGTTCGATTCCCAGCATCCCATATGGTCCCCCAAGCACCGCCAGGAGTAATTCCTGAGTGCATGAGCCAGGAGTAACCCCTATGCATCACCGGGTGTGACCCCAAAAACAAAAATAAATAAATAAATAAATAATAAAATAAAACTTATAGGATGTACTAAAACACGATGAACTTAATATGCTCTCGACCTTGTAATCTTTGAAACAGGCATCAAGGTTAGAGTAAAATAGCACAGTTGGCTACTGTGAGGTGGACATAGCCCAAGCACTTCCCACACCCTAACAGCTCCTCTGGGACACAGGCAGGGGGAGATTCTAATCAGAGAGTTACTCCTGGGGGGATGTAAGGATGTCCATCAATCTCCAGGCAGAAAGGGATGATTGGCATGTGGTGGGAAGTCAGTAAATGTTAGTTAGTGGATTATTACTATGTAGCACACAGTACGGAAGGAAATGAGCTTTGACCAGGCAACTACACACTTACTATCTGGGCAACTTTGACCCAGTTCTATGAGTGCTCCAGCTCTTACATTCCTTCTTTGCAAAAGCTAGGAGTATTGATGTGAACTTCACATACCTGTTGTGAATATTAAGTGGGGTTTTTGCCAGTAAAGAGCTCAGTTCAAAGCCTGTTACAGAGTTAAATATTCTCAGTTAACCCAGCAGCTAATGCAAATTACTGAGGCGAGGAGATACTTGCTGAACTTTAGTGGGTATGGAAAAGTTTTGTTTTAATTCTAATTTTAGGCACCATGATTTACAATACTGTTAATGATCAAGTTCCATGCATGTAATACATCAGTGCCATATGCCTCAGCCCCACCGCCCCAAAGCTCTGCCCACTTGGTAAACTCCATTCTATAGACCAGTTCTGTGGGTCTGTTGTCTCTGGTCATTTTTTTCACTCTTTTACTATGTTTTTTTCAGAGCCTGGCAAGCTACTTGTGGTGTATTCGATATGCCAAAAACAGTAACAAGAAGTCTCACAATGGAGATGTTACTGGTGCCCACTGGAGCAAATCGATGGACAATGGGATGACAGTGCTACATTGCAGTGCTACTGCATTTCTTTAGACCCACCATAGATTCTTCATACCCTCATCTGTCCTGGGAAACTTAGATTGTTTTCAAATTTGGGCTGGAAATAGTGAATAGTGCTGCAATAAACACAGGAGTGCCGATGTCTTTTCAGAATAGAGTTTGGGGCCCTCAGGGTAAAAAGCAAGAAATGGAATTTCTGGGTTAGATAAAAGCTAATTTCTTAGTCCTTTTGAGAATTGTCCATATTGTTTTCCAAAAAGGTTAAGCCAGTCAACATTCAGGTTTGGAAATTTTTTTAGGTAGAGGAAAAAACAAATACTAAAATAGAAATCTCTATCATTTGCACTCATACATATTTTATAAATTAATACATATAAGCAGAATTTCTTAATATAATGATTCAATAACAGCAATAACAGCATTTCTGTGGACTAAACCATCTATTTGTTGATGGAGAAACACAAATGAAGCTTCCAGGTATAACCCCATTCTACTTTATATACCGCATGCCATTTTAAATTTTAATTTAATTGTATTTATCTACTTAATTTGATTTGGGGGACACACCAGCAGTGCACAGGTCTTAGTCCTGGCTCTGCATTCAGGGATTATATATTTGGCCAGCTCAGGGTACCATGTGGAGCGCCAAGGATGGAACCCATGTCAGTCACTTGCAAGGCAAGTACTGCACCTGCTCTACTATCTCTCATCAAGTCTTTTTTAAAAAGAAATACGTAGTGCTTTGCCATATGCTGTGCTGCGTTGCTGAAGATGTGAGAGAACCAGACACATTCAGTTCTCTCCCTTTACAAACTTGTGCTCTAACCAGAAAAATCAGAAAAATGGCTCATCACTTACTGTGCTAAGAATGCACCTAGTGGCTCAAGTCTTTAGAAAAATCACATCTTTTATGAATTAACATAAGGATATCCAATGTTTTTAGAGCATTATGTTGAGACTCCAATTCAAGATCCAGCATTAAAAATTGGGATGCTTGGATTCAAATTTTCTTCTCTAGTGAACGTGCAGTTTAAACAGCTGTGTTGATCAGTCCCCCTGCTGCTCAGGACTAAGTCAAACAAAACCCAGGGATAGAAGGTTGTGAGTCAGAGCTCACACACAAAGGTAAGGCACTGGGGGGGCTTGTGTCTTCCAGAAAGCAGCCTTCACCTCTAGCTCAAGAAGTTATGGGGCTGGGGCTGGAGCGATAGCACAGCGGGTAGGGCGTTTGCCTTGCACGCGGCCGACCCGGGTTCGAATCCCAGAATCCCAGCATCCCATATGGTCCCCTGAGCACCGCCAGGGGTAATTCCTGAGTGCATGAGCCAGCAATGACCCCTGTGCATTGCCGGGTGTGACCCAAAAAGCAAAAAAAAAATAAAGAAAAAGAAGTTATGGAGCTGGAGCAATAGCCCAGCGGGTAGAGCGTTTGCCTTATGGTCACCCGAGCACCGCCAGGAGTAATTCTTAAGTGTATGAGCCAGGAGTAACCCCTGTGCATCGCCGGGTATGACCCCCCCCCAAAAAAAAGAAGCTCAGTTATGTAGCTTAACATCAAACAATATTGCAAGGAATTTAAAGTCAAAGCATAGAGTTCATAATCAATACATTGATTGGACGTGATTTAGATATGTTAAAAGAGAAAACTCCAACCCACCAGCTAATATCAGCCACCCACAGACTCCTGTCGAGAGTATCTGAGAACAAGATTGAATTTCCCTCTGCAGGAATGCATTGGTGTGCTGGAAGTTATCCCAGTTATTGGTGTCCAAATGTCAAGTCATAGAGTAATTTCCTTTTCCATCTTAATTTCAGACTATTAGAGCGGATTTCTTTATAACCTGTGTGAAGCTGGGCTATAACTATGTCACTGTTGCTTGATAAAAAAATAAAAAGTTTTTTCCCCTAACACTTTAATACTCAGCAAACCAATACTCTTTGCATAGTTAGCACTGCACTGTAGCACTGTCGTCTCGTTGTGCATCAATTTGCTCGAGCAGGCATTGCATAGTTAAAGGACGTTTTTTTTATTATCATTTTTTTCCTTTTTTCCAAATTCTATTTTATTAAAGCTTCATTACAAAATTATCTACAGTTGTGAGTTTGACATGCAACATTCTATCACCAATCCCATGACCAGAGTTCCCAAGTTCCCTCTCCTATCACCCACCCCACCCCAGCCTTGGCAGGAATATTTTAAGTTTGGTTATTAAAGTTGGGGTCTTGTGATTTTGGTGGTCATGTTCTAAAATCCTTTAGTATTTATAGATTTGGTTCTCTATCATTTTGTAGATAATTTTTCTATCAATATTCCTGAAATATTAATCTATCATTTTCCTTTCTTATGACTTTATAACATTTTCTTCTCCTTTAGGACCTCCCCAACCTCAAACTTTACTACAAAGAGGTAACAATTAAAACAGCATGGTACTGGAACAAAGGCAGAGCCGTAGACCAATGGAACAGGGTGGAATACCCCTACACACAACCCCAAATGTATGATCATCTAATCTTTGATAAGGGAGCAAGAGATGTGAAGTGGAGCAAGGAAAGTCTCTTTAACAAATGGTGCTGGCACAACTGGACAACCACATGCAAAAAAACGGGCTTAGACCTTGAGCTGACACCATGCACAAAAGTCAGATCAAAATGGATTAAAGACCTCAACATTAGACCACAAACCATAAGGTACATTGAAGACAAGGTCAGCAAAACCCTCCACGATATTGAAGATAAAGGTATCTTCAAAGGTGACACAGAACTAAGCAATCTAGTAAAAACAGAGATCAACAAATGGGACTATATTATCATTTTTTTAGTGAGGTACAGTTACATACTCACAAAGTTTTGTGTTTGCATTTCAGTCATACAATAATGGGAGTACCCATCTCTCCACCAGTGCCCATTCTCCACCACCAATGATCCCAGTATCCCTCCCACCACCCCCACCCATCCCCCACCTTCCCACCTCTGTGGACGGGCTTTTCCTTTTGCTCTCTCTCTCCTTTTGGGTGTTGTGATTTGAAATAGAGGCATTGAATGATCATTGTGTTCTATCTATAGTCTACAGTCAACATTTATCTCCCAACCCGAGCAGGTTCTCCAAACACCCTGTTAAAGGACATTTTAATTCAAGCAAAGTCAAAGACACATAAGATTAAATTCAAGACTCATTCATTAACATAGTCATTCTGAAATAATTTAAATGCTTTCTGTCTTAAATGTAGGGCTGGAGCGATAGCACAGAGGGTAGGGCTTTTGCCTTGCATGAGTCCGACCCAGGTTCAATTCCTCCATCCCTCTCAGAGAGCCTGGCAAGTTACTGAGAGTATCCCACCCACACAGCAGAGCCTGGCAAGCTACCCGTGGGCATATTCGATATGCCAAAAGCAGTAACAACAAGTCTCACAAAGAAGACATTACTGGTGCCCGCTCGAGCAAATTGATGAGCAATGGGATGACAGTGACAGTGACAGTCTTAAATGTATCATTTTTATACCTTCCAAGTACAGGACTCTTTAAATCTATAGTTATAGTTATATGGGTATGAATAATATGTTTTTGAAGGACTTTTATGTCATAGGGAATAATCCATGGAAAAAAATTAATACAAAGAATGCTTTAATAAATAAATCGCTGTTCTCTGTGCCAGGTGACTTTGCATGCACACAGGGCCAGATGTGGAAGTTGATCAGTGAAAATGATTGATGAGGCACCTATCTTGCATCACATGATTTTTATGTCTTAAGGTAATAGCTAACTCCCTGCAAATCTCTTTTCCCGACAACGACTGCAACTTGGCCAGAGGAGTGAAAGGTGATCTGAAATTGGTAGAGAGAAATTGTGGGTCTAAACCCCCCATTAATGTTGCAAAAAGCTCTAATGCTTACTGTGTTCAAGTAAGCATTAGAGCAATGCTTACTTGAACACAGAATAATCAAGGAATAAAACTCAACACTTTCTTTCCTGTGCCCCTTCCTTTGGAGGTAGTCAGTAACTATTTCTTGTGAAGACATCATGCATACGGAGGACAGCTGGACATGGTCATCTCACACATCTGCTGGAGCCAGAGAGAGATGTTTATAAGTTATGTAAAAAAAATGAAACCTGCACCTACCACCTTTCTTCATTGTTTCCATATCATGATACAAAATTTACTCCCTTTTATTCTAATTTCTCCTTTTATAAGGTATTATTGTCTCTGCTTCTAAGAAATAGTCCTTGTCCCCAAAAGAAGAAATATAGGTAGGAATTCTCCACCAAGGCCAGTGGGACCAATTAGATCGTTTCTTTTTTTTCTTTTATTTTTTTCTTTTTGCACAAGGATTATTCCTGGCACTGCACTCAGGAATTTCTCCTGGCGGTGCTCAAGGGACCATATGGGTTGCTGGGAATCGAACCTGGTCTGCCGTGTGCAAGGCAAAAGGGTCTGCTGCTATGCTATCACTCCAGCCCCTGGTTAGTTCTTTTCATTTCTGTTTTTGTAGCCACACAACCCTAAGGATAATTTAAAATAAGCATTTTATTAAAGTTATAGAAGTTCAGATTTCCACACTACTTATAGGTCAGACAAGTATATGGTCTTATTGTACTCTAGTAAAAGAACACAATGTATTGTTAGGATATTTCTAAGTCTGCACTCACAATTAATGAGTCTTGGGTTTTTGAAGTCACTCATATATGTGTATATAAGGTGGTGTGGGGGGGTGCCAGATAATTTGATATATATTTGGATTATACATATCATTGGATAAATAGAGAGATCTTTCTATATATGGATCACGTATAATTGGTTTTATGTAATTGGGTATTAGTAATTGGATATGTGCCATTGAATATATGTAATTGAATTTACCTTAACTTCAATTTGAAACTCTAGTTTACCATTAAAAGAGATAAAAGTTCAGTTGTATAGAATATGGAGAATTAGTTCTTGATGTTCCACAACAGAAGATCACTAACCTTTAGCTTTGGGTTCTGAGTAACTATTTACTGTCAGCCAAAACTCAATCTCAGATAGCATCCTATAGGTCCTGTCCACAGCAATTTACTGGCAAACTCCTGTGCCAAAATACAAAATCTTCCCAAGTTGCCCTGAAATTGTTTCTACATCTTCGCTAGTACATCTGGGAGTCTCTCTGCTTTTCATCATGTTTTCCTTGCTCTTCAGTTCGGATGATTTTTCTAGAAGCCTACGCAGTTCTTTCCTTTGCTTCTTCGTTCTGTCAGACTGACAACTCTTCACTCTTCTCTCATTCTTTGTATGTATATTTCTCTCACAAAATCGACTCTCCATATGCATTTATTTCTCTTGTGATTGACAATTTAATTACAGTATTATGTCCTTTTCCCTGATCAGTCTGGAGACAACTTGAAATCTACACTGACTTGGAGGAGATTTCCTTAAGAGCAATTAATTACTTGATGACACGCCTGCCCATTCTGAGATAAAGCGTATCTTGCATTGTAGGGAGCTGGACTGTCTAATGGACTTCCAGAATGGTCTAACACCAAAAAGGAGCTTAAGCTGACAGTCTTTCAAGTAGCACGTAACCCCCACTAAGTGCCTTTTCAAGACAGTGATTTGCATTCTAGAAAAGAACATTCTCGTTCATTTCACAGTGGTGATATGAAAGCAAATGACCTTGAAGAGCTAGGGGAAAAAAATCAAAGCCTTGAAGTTCTCCAAGATTATTTAATGCAGATAAGGTTTAAATTGTACTTGAGAAGGCTTTTTTAAGTGAATAAGGATATATAGATTAGAGTCTAAGTTACTGCAAGGTACAAAAGGTCAGAAAAATACGGAATGCGAGTTATAATTTTCAGGTTTGTGAATATGTACATTAAAATTAGATGAATTAAAGAATTCTCACAGAAGAGATCAAGGGTATTGCCATTTGGTCGGATTCTTGATAATAAGTGACAGAATTATACTCAGACTTGCTTAGGGGGAGGAAAAAAAAGCTAATTTGGAGGTTCATCTAAGTAAGAAGTGTTTGGACTGGGGCTGTCTTCAGATATTGGTGGCTATGAAAGATCACTGGAGATACCAGGAATTTGTTTCTCTCAGAAAGTGTCACTCTCTCCTGTGACTTCCTGTGCGTATACAGCAACCTTGTTACTTGTTCTGTGAGCTCAGTTGAGCCCATGTTCTAAAATTTCTCTATACCTGTATGGTTCTGGTACACTCACCTGAGTTTCCAGCCTTCCCCTGGGCGAATGACTGTGGGTGGTCTCGTGGACTGCCTCCCCTCATCACACATCACACAGAATTATGTGGAACAGGGAAATGAGCCTCCCTAAAAACATAAATGGTTGTAGACAAACTAGTTTCGAGACACCTTCATCAATACGTCTCAGTGACTCAGGGAACATAGGAAGGAATTGGAGGGAAATGGAAAGTATCTCAGTGGACTTTAGGATTTACAATTAATCCTAAATATTTACTAGTGATAGGACAAGGGTTCATTTTGAAGTAAGTTTTAATTACTGTAGCACTGTCGTCCCGTTGTTCATTGATTTGCTCGAGCGGGCACCAGTAACATCTCCATTGTGAGACTTGTTACTGTTTTTGGCATATCAGATATACCACAGGTAGCTTGCCAGGCTCTTCCATGCAGGTGAGATACTCTCAGTAGCTTGCCCGGCTCTCCAAGAGGGATGGAGAAGGATGGAGGAATCAAACCCAGGTCGGCCGCGTGCAAGGTAAATGCCCTACATGCTGTGCTATGCAACTATACGTTGTTTGTTTAAACATATAATGAAATATAAAAGCCAAAAGGGGAAAATGTGAATACCTTCAGACAACCACTGTTAACAGCTGTAGCAATTTTTAAAATATATGTATGTATATATACATATACATACATATATATGTGTGTGTGTATATATATATATGTATATATATATATATAAAATTTGGCTTTTTGGGGTCAAACCCGGCAATGCACAGGGGTTACTCCTGGATCATGCACTCAAGAATTACTCTTGATGGTGCTCAGGGGACCATATGGGATGCTGAGAATCAAACCCAGGTCAGCCCCGTGCAAGGCAAATGCCCTACCCGCTGTGCTATTGCTCCAGACCCCATATGTATATATTTTAATTTGGAATATTTTTACAGTCACAAAGTTGTTTATGATTTTTTTTAATTTATTAATTTTTTATTAGTGAATCACTGTGAGGGTACAGTTACAGAATTACATATTTTCGTGCTTATGTTTCAGTCATACAGTGCTCGAGTACCCATCCCTCCACCAGTGCCCTTTCTCCACCACCGATGATCCAGTATCCCTCCCACCCACGCCCTTACTCCATCACCCCCTACCCCAACTCGCCTCTGTGGCAGGGCATTCCATTTTGTTCTCTCTCTCCCTTTCGGTGTTGTGGTTTGCAATAGAGGTATTCAGTGGCCGTTGTGTTCAATCTATATTCTACTTTCAGCACATATCTCCCATCCCACGTGGGTCCTCCAATCAATACTTTACTTAGTGTTCCCTCCTCTATCTGAGGTGCCTTTTCCCCAGCATGTGAGGCCAGCTTCCAAGCCATGGAGCAAACTTCCTGGTACTTATTTCTACTATTCTTGGGTGTTAGTCTCCCATTCTGTTATTTTGTACTCCACAGATGAGCACAATCTTTCTATGTCTATATCCCTCTTTCTGACTCATTTCACTTAGCATGATACTTTCCATGTTGATCCAGTTATATGCAAAGTTTATGACTTAATCTTTCCTAACAGCTGCATAGTATTCCATTGTATAGATGTTCCAAAGTTTCTTTAACCAGTCATCTGTTCTCGGGCACTCGGGTTTTTTCCAGATTCTGGCTATTGTAAACAGTGCTGCGATGAACATACAAGTGCAGATGTTATTTCAACTATACTTTTTGTCTCTCTGGGGTATATTCCCAGAAGTGGTATTGCTGGGTCAAATGGGAGCTCAATTTCTAATTTTTTGAGAATCGTCCATATTGTTTTCCCAAAGGGCTGTACCAGTCGGCATTCCCTCCAGCAGTATAGGAGGGTCCCTTTCTCCTCACATCCATGCCAACAGCGGTTGCTTTCGTTCTTTTGGATGTGTGCCAGTCTCTGTGGTGTGAAGTGGTATCTCATAGTTGTTTTGATCTGCATCTCCCTGATGATGAGTGATGAAGAGCATTTTTTCATGTGCCCTTTGGCCATTCATATTTCTTCCTTGAGAAAGTTTCTGTTCATTTCTTTGCCCCATTTTCTGATGAGGTTGGATGTTTTCTTCTTGTAGAATTCAACCAGTGCCTTATATACCCTTGATATCAACCCCTTATCAAATGAGTATTGGGTGAATATCCTTTCCCATTCTGTAGATTGTCTTTGTATTCTGGTCACTATATCTTTTGCGGTGCAAACGCTTCTTAGTTTAATGTAGTCCCATTTGTTTATCTCTGTTTCCACTTGGTTGATCAGTTGCGTGTCATCTTTGAAGATACCTTTAGCTTCAATATCGTGAAGAGTTTTAGTCATACAATTCTCCAACACCCATCCCTTCACCACTGCATATTTCCCACATTGGCAAATTTTTTGTGCTTCATATGAATCAGGTATTTATCTACCAGTGAGGAATTTATCATATGAATACCACCTGTTTACTGGTTTGTTATTCCATACTATATTGTGTTTATGTATTTCTAGTCAGTTATTCCAGACTACAGTGTGCTTCTGTTTAAAATAGGAAAATATTTTGACATGTGATGTAAATAGTCTAAAAAGATTGCATATCTTGTAATAGCTAAATAATAGTTTATCTTATGCATGTACCATAGTTGATCATTAATATCTAGCTTTCTTGTTTAAATTTTTACTTTCATAGATGTTATTATGACAGACCTCAGTCATAGCTTGACATTTTCTAAGATTGAATCTTCCTCAGGGAATTACTGATTGCAGAGGGAGGGAGAGAGTCTGGGGAGAGAGAGTAGGGCTGAGAACCTGCTTTTATCTACTGCCATTTGCACCCTCAGCAATCCCATCACCTCTTTTGTTTGGCCGAGTGTTTGAGGGGCCGACCTGCTCCAGGGGTGAGATTTAAATTCATCTGGTGCTCAGGGTCCACACATGGCACTAGACTCTGGGGGGACTTTAATCAGTACTGGGATTTGAACCAGGGTCGCAGCAGAGCTGCAAGCCAGGCAGCCGTAAAATTATCTCTCAGGCTCAGACTATGTTTTCTTTCATCAAGATTTGATTTCCTCAAACTTTGTTTCCTTTAAACCTTTGTTCTCAGCACATTATTGGCACACGTGGTGAAAGGACCTTCCCAGAATGCATATTAGCATGCCAATGAGGAGAACCTATTTGGAATGCCTTTATTTTCCTGAATGATCATTTTCAAGCTCTCTCTCCCCCCTCCCTCTCACTCCCTCTCCATATCCCTCTCTCCTCTCATCCATCATCTCCAAACCCCCTATTTTGTGCCATGCCAGGTATCAAATTCACATCTCTTGAGTGGCAAGCATGTGCTTTGCTATTGGGCTACATCCCCAGGACTCATATTTTTCATTGTTTGTTTTTTGGGGGCCCCACTCAGCAGTGCTCATAGCTTACTCCTGGCTCTGTGCTCAAGAATCACTCCTGGAAGGCTCAGGGGACTACATGGGATGACGGGGATTGAACCCAGGTGGGCTGCATGCAAAGCAAACACACTCCCTCCTGCACCCCACTCAGGTGCCCTAGCACTTGCACTCTTCTTGACAGTTCTTTTTCTGCAGATTATACAAGAGGCAGGCAAACTGAAACGAAGAGCTTCTGTTAGAAATGGCGGTGACAGATGTGTAAGTTTAACTATGCCAAGCAATATTCAATACTTGGTCCCTTTCTCTTTCTCTGTTGAAAATGAAGCCACCAGAGGGATGAAAGAGAACGCACAGCAGATCAGGAGAGCACTTGTCTTACATGCAGCCAACCCCGTTTGATCCCTGGCACCCTTTAGAGTCACCAAAGCACCCCCCCACTCCAACCCCTCCCTGGCACGCAAGAGTGATCCCTGAATGCAGAGCCAGGAATAAGTCATAAGTACCCCTAGGTGTGGCTCAAAAAGTGAAAAAAAAAAGAAAGGAAAATGAAGCCACCAGAACTGCGAGCACGTTCTTGGCATGAGGGAGACCAGGGTTCTATCCCTGGTACCACATGGCAGTAGCCCTTGAGTAGCCCCAGTGACCGCCAAAAAGCAAAAACGATGAGAAATGGAAACCGCTGTTGATTGACTGGTCCCTAAGAGGGGCACATCCTGCAGGTGATAGGAAGTAGAGAGCAGGAAGGGCTCTTCTGTAATTGCCTGAGACAGACGATTTATCTGAAAGTGCCGGAAAATGAGTTTTAAATGTCCGTCTGGGTTTGGGAAAGTAGATATTCGAAGACGTGGCAGGCTGCTTTGTAATTCAATTGGTCATCAAGGTCAGTTTTCACGGCAGTCCGTTCCAGATGTGATTCCAGCACAATGAACCAGGCCTCTGTACTGTGACATTTCCCAGGATCAAAATATCTGCCGGGATTTTCCTCCCAATTTAAAGAGTTTAAATACCGCATTATTTTGGACAGGGCTTGGCTCTACTGGTGATTTTGTATCAGGGAAAACAGTTGGAGGGCATGGCACGGAATAACAGATAAAGGAAAACCTCTCCGGCTTTTATCAAAACAGACTTGCGTCCTGCTGTCTGGCCTTGATTCCCATGGACCAATTTATCTCATGGCTACTAAGAGAAATGTACTATTTACTGAATAAAGGTGATCATGTATGTTCCTCTCCTCCATAGCAATCTTAAAGGGTCAGAATGTACTTGTTCTCTAGATGTGCAATCCATTACGGGTAGAGGTAGCTTGCTTTGCTGTGATTTGAACCTCATCTTTAATTTATTTCTATCTCGCACTGAATTTAAAAGCTGATTACCCATCAGAGACTGAGGCCGGCGTGATCAAGTGAGACAAGGGCGGGCTCCTTGGAGTCTTTCCTGGGCAGCTTTTCTAATAGACTGAAACGAATTCTGAGACTGTCCCTGCCTCCAGAAGCAGCGTCTAATTCCCGCGCAGCGCTCTTGCTTTGTGTGAAATATTCTCCTGCTGAGACACATGCACAATCCGAATTTGTCTCCGTCCTGAAGCAATTTCGGCAGCCACCACCCATCCTAGAAATTACTTGAAGACTGATTCACACCAATTGTGGGAGATACAATTAAAATGAATTATGTAAATTAACTTGGAGAGTAATTACCACCAGGTTTGATGATGAGTTCATCACCCGTCTACATATGACACTGACTTTTTCAAACTAGTGGGGGCAAATAGGGTTTTTAGAAAGAGAGAATATGTCAAAAAAAAAAATGAGGGCTTACTAAATCATCAGGGGTGCGAAAAAATTATCCACAGGGCTTTGCATCAGACCTGAAATTTTTGAAATTTTCTGGGCAGAATTTACAGACTGTGATCAAATCTGCATGACAAAGAGGTACCCGGTTTGGTGTAAAGTAAGAGCTAGGTTAGAAATCAAAATAGAAATGATCCTATCTGTTCGATAATTGGAACTTGGAGGGAAATCGAATGTAAAGTCAGGTTTATAAGTATGAATAAAGAAAATAATTTTTAAAAAAGAATAAAGGCTAAACAGAAATGAAAAATTAAAAGAAAGTGTAAAAAAAAACTTTCTAAAGGAAATGTAATGTGATATTAGTGTAGAACATTTGTTTACACTGTTGAACATGAATGGAACCTCCTGTGTTCCTTGCAAATATTTGAATACATTGGCAATTCTCCACCAATGTACATCCTCAAAGCCCAGTGTGTGTGCCTCAAGGCAAGGCTAAAGCTGGAAGGCTAATGACATCACTTTAAGTGGTGAGAGCAGACAGTTTAAAGAAGCTTCTGAAGATAAATACAGAGACAATTTGAATATCCAAAAGAACAATGGCTACAACTGATGAAAATGAGTTATGTATCTGAATCAGGAGATGCCATAATGATGCTTCACAAGGCGACAAAACAAAAGAGAAAATAATAAAAGGACCAAAGAAACCAGAAAGACACTTAGTCATTGCTAGAACAGCAACTACTATCTTAAAATTGATAGTTTAAGGAAAAGGCATTCTGCCCTTCTAGAGGAACTGTATTTTATATTAGCCGGAAGGTCTTCCTTAGGAAATGAGTGGAAATTCCTAAACAGGTGGAATGAAATAGCAGAAGATTATCACTTTGCAATCCTTAGCAAAAGCTTTTGATTCTGATTCAACAAATGAAAAATTGCCAATGGGGAATTTTAGGGGGTCAGAGCAGCGTGACAACTCCTAGTTGTGTTATTAAGGTACATTATTACTCAGGCAGGGCTGGAACGATAGCTCAGCGGTCGGGCGTTCGCCTTTCACGCGGCTGACCCGTGTTTGATTCCTCCATCCTCTCGGAGAGTCTGGCAAGCTACCGAGAGTATGGAGCCCGCAAGGCAGAGCCTGGCAAGCTACGCGTGGCGTGCATATTGGATATGCCAAAAACAGTAACAATAAGTCTCTCAATGAGAGATGTTACCCCCTCGAACAAATCGATGAGCAACGGGATGACAGTGATTACTCAGGCTTCATGTTGCCTTTGAGTTTATGCAGTACAGTGTAACATAATACAAACCTTAAGTAATGAGTTAAAAAAAATAGCTTAAATACAAACTTTTCAACTATTTGGGAAGGGGAATAGGTAACAGAGAGGATCAGGATAAGCCTCAAGAGGAGTCAAATGCAGAATGTCCCACTTAGCTAGATAGTTTTTACATTTCTTTTATTTTTGAACAAGACAATGAAAAAAAAAATATGTAAAAGGCAAGAATGTCCAACTTGTCCTACTTTAAGAAAATGAATTAGCCATAGCCTCCAATATAATGTGTGCAGTGATTTTGGATCCCGAGTCAAGCAAGAAAATTGTAAAAATATATTCCTAGAAAAACAGAAAATGGTATGTGCAGAAGAAGTCATCCTATGCCCTGGGTTCTTCAGAAGCTGGAAAGATCATCAAACACCAGATAGAACGCCACAGAAAAAGGAGACATTAACTCATGGTGTATATACACATCTCCAGTCTGCATGGAAAAGACCCCGGAAAACTGAAGAAAAATCCCCCTCATGTCTTTGAGAGATGTCTTCAAAAACTTTATTTAAATTTTGGGGAAAAGAGAATACTGCAGTTAGAGTAGTTATCAGAGAACACATTAAAAACAAAAGTGTACAGATTTAAGGTTCATTTTCTTCATTAAACAGGTCTGAGGGAAGGTCTTCCCAGCAGAGTGAGGAAGATGCTCTAAGAGGGGATGTTTACACAGAAGTGACTCTCCAAGGCGACCTTTGTCTTGACTTCAAGCTACCCCCAGGATATCAGCCCTTGTGATGTCAGTGTGCCCCACGGGTGACTTACTTGAAGCGGGGAGGAGAAAGACGGTCACTTTCTCTCCAGCCGCCTCTACCACCCGAGACCCAGGGTTACTGGGTTCTTGTCTCGCTCTCGGAAAAGAATTTCAGGAGTAGACAAGCAGGGAAGTAAATAGATTTTATTCAGAGGTCTCTGAGGGAGGAGGAAGGGATAAGTGGGAGAGAGATTAGTAAGAATAACGCGCTCAAGAGAGAAGCGGGCTTCTCCAAGGGTGGAGGAAGCTCTACACACATCCCAGCACTGGACACAAAACATGAAAGTACACATCTCAAGGGGGGAGATGAGGGCGACACATGTGCTCGGGCACCACATGTGCTCAGCCACATGGGCACAAGCAGCACATGGGCTCAGGCAGCATATGCGTGCGCTTCCTTTGTTCAAGGTGTCTTTTATAAGGTTTCTTCAATCTTCCCCCACCTACATGGGGTTTCTTTCCAGGTAAAAGTTCGTTGCTAAGGTTACCAGGGAGGTTGGGAGTGGTGATGGCCTTCTTTGGTGAACCTCCTGGGGAGGGGTCCATTATCCTCAGGGTCCACTCATGGTTTCCTCCTGGTCTTTTGTTTTCTTGAATCTGCAAGTCTTAAGAGTCAACTTCCCAGAGACTCTGTTAAATCTCAATTTTCATTGCCAAGGGCCTTTCCCTATCTACCTGCCTACATCACTTGTACAGACATATTTTGATTCGCATATTTTTACTCCCCTATAATAGAAATGAATAATTTTAACTGGGTTTAGTAGGAACATCATATACTGTGTTATGTATATACTGTGTTATGTATAAGAAAGATTTTTCATTTATGATGAAGTATTTATAAGCAAATGATTTGATTTCTGAAATTTGAAAGTATCCCTGTCTTCTTTGCTAAGAAAGGAAAAGGTTTATGAAACAGAGAGGAAAAAATAAAATAGAAAATGGCAAAATAGTGGTTGTTTTAGTATCTTGATAGTCCCAGGAGGATTATATTTTATACTTTTAGCATGCTAAGAGACTTTTACTTATTATAAAATTTATTATATGTTATTACAACTTTTACATAAAAACTTTTTATTTTATATAATAAAATATATTTTATATGACATGTATAAGTTATCATTATAACTTTTATCTATTATAACTTTTTATTAAGTTGCAAATAAAATAAAATCTACCTTTTAGGCAGAAAAGGAAGACTAGGAGAAGATAATGCATTAACTGTGCAATGATGTATCCTTGCTTTATTATTCTTCCAAATCCTTATATAAAATGGGAGCATGTTGTCTCTAAAGAGATACCTACACATATAGCAAATGAAATTAAATAGAAAAAGAGTGAGTGGTGATGAGAGTTGTGAGTTGAGGCAGAAAAATTAGCCCTCACCACTTGGAAGGTGACAGATTAAACGGTGACCCAGTTAATAGGAGTTGTCAGACTGACTTTGTTCCCTCACTTGTAGAGCAATGATCTTTCTAAGCTTACTCTCCATCAGGCAGGAACTAGATTGGAAGAACAAAATGCAGTAAGACGCAGTCCTTGGTTTTTGGTCGTTCTTCAAATTTTTCTGTTGTCGTTTGGTTTTGCTTTTCAAAGTTTATTAGAGCAAATTCGGTAGCAAACTATAGTTTTGAGTTAGAATCAGATCCAGCGTTGTACCCTGAACACCGTGTTTTGGGCTCCAAGCTTTGCTGTGTCCATCTCAAAATTTTTCAGAATATTTTAAGCAAGTTCTATTTTTCATTTCCTACTGGGCCCTTCATACTATATACCTGTATTATATACCTGGCCTGATTAAAGTGTATTTTATACATATAAAGTATATATTTTGGGAGAGAGCAAATTTTGCGGACTTAAGATTATGTTTATAATTCGTTTTCCTAAAGGAGTCTTGTAGGTCACTTTAGTCACTTTATTGCACCTTAGTATTTTTAAACTCCCCAGCTCTTTGGGGGACAGCTAAGTAAACACAGCCCCTAGCACTGTATTATTTCTTGAGACATTATTAACTTCATGGAAATGACACTCAAAAGCAAAATCCAATTTCAAAACACGATTGCTCTCTAGATCAAGTGTTATGAAATGCAATTTTAAGATGCAGGTTTGCTTCCTGATAGTTTTAAAACATTGAGCTTAATAAAATGTAAACCTGTCTAAACATATGGAATTCTTCTCAGAGTCTTTCTTATGCAAACAAAACCCATTTTCTCTGAGTGTGGCCCTATATTTTTTTCTATGCTCAAGAATATTTTCACTAAGGGAATGATAGCAAGACTTGCAAGGTTACTATTTGGTATGCATGCGGTTTGCTTGCAAAATGATGTGCAATTAATAGCAATCTATTCACGGTCCCAATAGTGGAGATTCTTCTCCTGAACTTACCCAAAATATCACTTGTCCCCGTGTAGTCATTCTTTTGCATACTATTGTTTTGTCACAGAACTAATAGTCTAAGGACATGGAAGAAAGGCTGAGAAATGGTGAATTACTCACCATTAAAAACAGATTTAAGTGGTAATCATGAAAAGTAATCATAAGGAAGAAATACTGGTTTGAAAAATCCATAATCTTTCAATGTTGAAAAGATCCTTCTAGATGGAAATGCATTTTCTAAGAATTAATATTATAAGTACAGGCAGGACAGGAGATTCTGCTGGTGTTTTTCTTTCTGAACTGGTCTCTTAACCTACTTTCTCTTCCTTGCATTTTATTTACTTATTTTTTGAAAAAATCATTCTTTTCTGAGACATTATCATAACATGAATTTTACTAATTTTTATTCCCATGGTATGACTTAACAAATTTTTGTGTTCAGTATATTTCCATAAAATTGAGAGAATCAAATTTTATTAAGAAGTTGAATTATAGTCAAGTCTTATTGTTTTTGGAGGCTGGAAGAATGAACAATTTTCCTTTTGCATTTTTTGGTTGTTATTTTTGGATTTGAGAGGATAACACAGTGGGTAGGGCGTTTCACGTGGCCAACCCAGGTTTGATTCCTCCTTCCCTCTCGGAGAGCCCAGCAAGCTACTACTGAGAGTATCCGCCTGCATGGCAGAGCCTGGCAAGCTACCCCTGACGTATTCAGTATGCCAAAAACAGTAACAAGTCTCACAATGGAGATGTTAGTGGTGCCCGCTCAAGCAAATCGATGAACAACAGGAGAACAGTGCTACAGTGCTACAGGCAGAAAGTTGTATTTTTAGAAATTAAGTTTTATGGCAACTCTATCATATCCCTAGTTTTTATTAATCAGAAACATGTATAGTTCTATTAAATTTCTGGGTGGTTATCAAAATGTGAATTGCTGTTTCTACATCTCTTAGAAAGTTCATGTGATTGATTTTCTTTTTGGGTCATACCCGACAATGCACAGGGGTTACTTCTGAATCATGCACTCAGGAATTACTCCTTGCAGTGCTCAGGGGACCATATGGAATGCTGAGAATCGAACCCAGATCGGCCCCATGCAAGGCAAAGGCCCTGCCCTCTGTGCTATCACTCCAGCCCCTTAGATACACTATATCATATTAATGAAATTGCATATCATCCTCTCACCCCTGAAGTAAATTAGTTTTGATTCTGGTTTATAATTCTTTTCATGTTTTTGGTAAATTTTATTTGTTATTTTCTTATAGAGAATTCTATTACCCTTGCATGCGGCTGACCTGGGTTCTAATCCCAGCATCCCATATGGTCCCCTGAGCAACGCCAGGGGTAATTCCTGAGTGAAGAGCCAGGAGTAACCCCTGTGCATCGCCGGATATGACCCAAAAACCAAAAAAAAAAAAAAAAGAATATTTATTTTAATTTTATGTTAATTTATATAATTTTACTTTGCAAGTTTAGTGCAACTCATTAGTGAAGCCTAAGCTTCAAATATTATCTGATGTATGTATGTGTAATTTTGAATTTCATACTTTCAGCTTTTAACGTTAACTTTAATCAATCTTGAGTTATTATGAATGGTATAATATGTGGGTCCAATTTTCTTCTCTTTCTGAATGTGATCATTTTTTCACTACGTTTATTGGATAATCTGTCCTTTATTATTTATCCTTGGTTCCTTCGCTGAGCATTAACTGAGTATACATGAATGGATATATCTCTGGCTGTTATGCTATGCACATACCATGTTGTTTTGTAACTTTATGATATAGCCTGATATTAACAAATATGACATCATAAGTTCTCATGTTCTTTTTCACTATTTTAGGATTCATTTTTCTATTTCTATTAAAATTACATTAGAATTTTTATATGGATCATATTAAATTTGAGATTTCATTGAGAAGCTTGGATGTGTTAACAATGTCTTTCTAGTCCATGTGCACAAAATATCTTTCCATTTATTAGTGTTTTATTCAGTCTTTTATCAATCATTGTCTTAAGAGTCCTCAGTGTACATATCTCTTGGTACCTTAGTTAATAATCTGTAGTTCCTTCTTTTTTAATTAGAATTTTCACTGCATGTATATTTTTATAATAGTCATCTATTTGGATCATCATTCTTTTATTCATTCTTTTCCTATAGGTTATAGGAAAAAGATTTATTAATTAGTTGTTATGCATCTAGTGTAATATTTTCTCTTTTTCTTTTAGTCTTGATGTATTATACTTTCCCAAATATAAATTGTAATGGTTTTCTCATTAATCTTTTACATTTTCCTTAGTATTTTTAATTTCTTTTAGACTTTTTGTCACAAATTCATTTAATCATGTATAGTTTGATTCTCCTATCTTACTTGTTACATCCCCTCCCTTCCTTTCTTTTACTCCTAAAGAGTGATTCTAAATAAGTCATTTCCTTAAATTCTTTCATCAAGAAGAAACTTTGTGTTCTGGTATTGCTAGGAGTTTCAGAGTGCTGATCCTGCCTCCTCCAAAACACCTTCAAATAACTACAGACCTACCTCTCATCTCATGACTTGCCTAACGAGACTCGATGGAACTTCTCCAAGTTTCCTATGACCCTTAGTTTTGACCTCTCTCAGTATAGATGGACTGGAGCAATAGTACAGTGGGTAGGGCGTTTGCTTTGCACACGGCCAACCCGGATTCGATTCCTCTGTTCCTCTCAGAGAGCCCGGAAAGAGAGAGTATCCCACCCCCAAGTCAGAGCCTGGCAAGCTCCCAGTGGGGTATTCAATATGCCAAAAAGAGTAACAACAAGTCTCACAATGGAGAGGTTACTGGCACCTGCTCGAACAAATCGATGAACAACGGGATGACAATGACAGTGCTACAGTGCTCAGTATAGATGAAACAGAAAACCAATGTGGAGTTAGCACAAAATAATAATGAATTTTTTCTTGTTCTTTTTAATGTGAAATTTAAATTTTCTATTACTTGTCTCTTAACTAGATCTTTCTATTTCTAGATATTCTTCATAATAGTTTCCTTCAGACAAAACTATGAGCCTGGATTTTAATACTTATGCCAAAAAAAAAGAGAGCCAAGTTTAGTTATTGTAATCAAAAGTCACTGTATTCAAATGTAGCAAAAATAGTGCCATTATTTTATAAGAAATGAAAAGTAGTAAATTGCAGGAGTTAATATGGTTCTTCTCTTCATGTTACCTCTTTTTAGAGGGCTTATTTTTACTTTACCAGAAACTTCTAATTAAAAAAGAAATTTGTAACTCTGGAAAGATATTTTAACTCCATATAGTTAGGAAAGAGAAAATTGTCCTTTTAAGAAAAGGCAAACTTTATCTACATTTCCTCTCATTGTCTCTTAGCAAGTAGCAAAGTAAAATTGAAAAATAAATCAAACCGAGCTGAGATACAAAATTCTTTTTGCAATTTTAGAAACATGTCGTTTTCAACGTTCACCTATCTGTTTGTGAAACTGGTTTAAAGGCAAAATATAGTTGTGATGAGGAAATTCAATTCTCCTAACATTCAGCTGAAACCCTGTTTCTTGGAAAATTGGGATATCTGAGGGCAGTTTGTCTTTGCTCACTGAAAATATATGTCTTAGAATTCTATTGCTAACGTTCCTCTCTTGGGTTTAATTCAAGATGCCAACAGGACCCACAGCCAGGCATTAAGAGAGCAAAACTACTGATTTTTCTTTTTTCTTTTTTTATTTTATTGAATCATCGTGAGATAGTTACAAGCTTTCATGTTTGGGTTACATTCTTACAATGATCAAACATCCATCCCTCCACCAGTGCACATTCCCCACCACCAATATCCCGGTTATACAACCCCCCCCCTTTCCCACCCTACCCCTGCCTCCATGGCAGACAATATTCCCCATACTATCTCTCTACTTTTTGGCATTATGGCTTGCAACACAGATACTGAGAAGTATCTGTTTGTTCTATTATCTACTTTCGGCATGCATCTCCCATCCCAATTGGTTCCTCCAGCGATCCCTTCTCTATCTGCCTTCTCCCTTCTGCTCATGGAGTAGGCTTCCAGCTATGGGACAATCTTCTGGCCCTTGTATCTACTGTCCTTGGGTGTCAGTCTCATATGATGTTATTCTATACTCCACAAATGAGTGCAGTCCTTCTATGTCTGTCCCTCTATTTCTGACTCATTTCACTTAGCATGATACTCTCCATGTCTATCCATTTATAAGTAAATTTCATGACTTCATCTCTCCTAACAGCTGCAGAGTATTCCATTAACTACTGATTTTTCTACCTCAGTTTTCCTCGTGTTCTGATGTCCTAACCATTTTTTTTTCTTTTTGGGTCATACCCGGCAATGCATAGGGTTTACTCATGCACTCAGGAATTACTCCTGGCAGTGCTCAGGGTACCATATGGGATGCTGGGAATTGAACCCGGGTCAGCCACGTGCAAGGCAAACCCTCTACCCAGTGTGCTATTGCTCCAGCCCCTGTCTTAGCCTTTAAGGACGAGCTGAGTGTCCTCCAGCGTTGGCTCAGATTTGCAGCTGGGGTAGGAAGAAGACACATAACAAGGGGCTTTGAACTTGCTTTTAAGAAAGTTAAATTTTAAGAACATTAAATATTTTCTACCTCGACTGCACACACTTGCTCTGGGTTACTCTATTCTTTTTGTTTAGATTGTCCTCCAATGGTGAAATCCTCTGAGTTTTCAAAGAGTTTCATGTATTAAGGTAGTAGGGTAATTTTCATTGCCTTTGTCATTGAGTTTTCTAGATAATGAACTGTTACTCATGAAGCCTTCAAGAAAAAGTAAAAGTCTTTACTTTTAAAGCACATCCCAATCTTTCATCCAATGAATAAATCTTTCTTTTAGAAGATTGAGCTTTTGCTGCCTGATTAGTTATAAGTTGTTACTAATAAACATGAAATTATCTTAGAAAACCAATTTATGTTGAGTGTAAAGTGATATTTTATGTAATTCTTTTTTAAATCCCCTTAGTGTTTACAGCCCATTTGTCTAGTCTAGTTTGGATATTCAAAATCACATAAGGGCAGGTTGCTTTTTCTTAATATAATAGAAACCTTAGACAGCTTTTAAAGTGATTAATGACAGTCTACAGCTTTTTAAAAAAATTTTTATTGAATCACCATGTGGAAAGTTACAAAGTTCTCAGGTTTATGTCTCAGTTATACAATATTCAAACACCAGTCCCTTCACCAGTGCCCATATTCCACCACCAAAAACCCCAGTATACCCCACGCCCCCGCCCCCCACCCCAACTGTATAACTGATGAATTTCGCTTCATTTTCTCTTTAGCTTGATTACGTTCCATATTTCAGCCAAAACGCACTATTGTTGTTGGAGTTTCCCCACAAGAAAGACAGCCCTACTACCAAGGAAGCATTTGATAATTAGTTTTCCATTAAAAGATTGTATGTTTTCAGTTTTTAGAACAGGTCGCTCGGCTGCATTAGCGGCCGTGCGGTTCGGAGCTGTCCCAGTCCCGCATCCCGGAGCCGTGTTAGTTGCTGTTCATTGTCACCGGGGCTCCATCTGGAGAAGGTGTACCGGCTGTACCTCCTCTGTCTGGATCCCCAGTGTTGCTGGCCTGGTCTCAGTTCCGGAGCATTCTCTGGCTGCGTTGCTCACCAGAACGCCTAGCTTCTTCTCTCAGTCTACAGCTTTTTGAAATGACGTCACAGGCTACAATTTTAAAGGAAATATTAAATTTCATCTCAACCAGAACCTATTGTGTGTAACTCATTTCCATACTAAGACAGCAAAAAATCCAAATGGTCAGATAAAATTCAAAGAAGCATAAATCTTAGCAAGATCAGACCTGACTAGGAACTAGAAGGATCAAGTGAAGATGATGTGAGTGACACCAGAGTATTGGGATACCTCCAGTACACACCACAGCCTGTCTGGAAATGTACCTGAGACCTCCAGTCTACACCCCAGCCTTCCTGAATGTGGGCCTGGTTCAGACATCAAGCTCTCAGTGATTCTGTGTGTATGAAATGACTCCTCCAGAATCTGGGTCCTAATGCAGAGCTTACCCTGAACTTTCTGATGGGCACTATACCACTATACCACTGATCTGTCAGATTTTCATTTTTTATGCTATAAACTAGCTGGATTCAGTGGAAATAACCTGCTAAAAGGACTCCAGAAAACACTTCCATTTCTTCTGTTAGTAAATACCACCCGGAGATCTTCTTAGCATGTTCACTAGATCATTCATTACTTTTTTCTCATTCTCCCATTTCTGGGCATCCTCTGGGGAGAGAAGATGAGTTACAAACAAGCTGCACTTTCCTTTTTTTTTTTTTTTTGCTTTTTGGGTCACACCCGGTGATGCACAGGGGTTACTCCTGGTTCTACATTCAGGAATTATTCCTGGCGTTGCTCGGGATGCTGGGATTCGAACCTGGGTTGGCCTCGTGCAAGGCAAACGCCCTACCCACTGTGCTATTGATCCAGCCCCTGCACTTTCCTTTTTAAGATTTATTTGCCAAAATTAACATTACTATTTTATGAATATCACTAAGCTGAGTATTTATATATACTAACTTCTCTCCATATGATGATTAATCTTCAATAACCTCATCACACCATAGGCTCACAACCTTCAGAATCATCTCCTGGTACTTAGTATCCCGACTGTGAATGAAAGCATGTGATATTCACAAAACACAGTTGATCTTAAGGAACTTTCAGTCTTGGTGACTAGGCACTCTTGAGATGCTATTTCCCTGTGCTCTTCAGCATGGGATTATTAGGGGTCTCCTGTTGATCTCACCATCTTCTCTTGAAGGTAGTAGCTCTTCAACATCATGTACCCTCGGCAATTTCTAGTGCAAGAAGAGACATCACTCAGGGCTGAAGAGATAGCACAGTGGGTAGGGCGTTTGCCTTGCATGCGGCCGACCCGGGTTCAAATCCCAGCATCCCATATGGTCCCCTGAGCACGGCCAGGGGTAATTCCTGAGTGCAGAGCCAGGAGTAACCCCTGTGCATCACCAGGTGTGACCCAAAAAGCAAAAAAATAAAATAAAATAAAATAAAAATAAACATTTAAAAAAAAAGAAGAAGAGACATCACTCAAGCATGGAAACCAGTAGGAAACAAATTATGCATGTTTGGGGAAATTGTGCATTTGCTTCAGATGTATGGAATCTGGTTGTAAGCAAATTAATAACTAATCTGTTTTGGTAGATTTCAGCATCTCGCCCATTACCTGTTAAGTCATAAAGATAATACCCCTGGAGTCTTTGGATTTTTGGATGACAAAATCCAGTGAGCCTGAATCTCTAGGCACGGTGCTTGATTGAAATCAAGTCACTTGGCCAGGGCAAGGCTGGTACATGAATCCACTAAGTTGGCAAATTGCTCTGGTGCAGTGCTCTAGAATCTAGTAATACAGAGAAGGAAACAACAAATACATCCCCACCCTTCTAGCTTTGACCTTTCTGGAATGATCTATAAAAAATTTTGAGGAACAAAATTCAATGACAAATGTAATAATCCAAAGGATATTTGAATTGAATTTTTTTTATTGTAGCTGTTATTTTTAGTCAGTCATTCAACAAAGATAAGTAGTAAACAGAAAATTGCATCAGGGATTGCAGCTGCTGGCACTGAATTATAGACTTAGATTAACTCTTCACTAGACCCAGGAATGAAATTAATCATCCAGTCAGTATCACAGAAAATCAATAAGCTTCAAGCTGCTCTGAAAATAGTCACATAAGAATGTTAATGCTTTGATTATAAAGTTAACTGAAATAAGAGATTATGACAAATGTCTCCTTAGACACATGCAACTTTTGAATTAATATTGAAATTGATATATTTTTTCTCTGCACATTTTAATCTTTAGGTGGTGGGTATAAAGCAAAGTTCTATTCAAGGTACATGGTACTTAAACAACTTTAAATTTGATCATCTTTTCCTTTCCCGTTCTTCTCCCATTATGGAGTTCCCTGTCAGTGGGGACTGAGTTATTTATAAAGCTGTCATTCCTATTTCATTTTGAATATCATGCAGCTTTAGGATTTTCCTTCACAACAGAAACCTTATGATAAGAGAAAGAATATTGCCTTTTTGTTCCAAACTGCCTCTTGCTGAGCTGAGGCAGTCACTATTTTAAGTACTTTCTAGACCTCTTCCAGCCTCAGCGTTTCAAGCCCAAATCCTGAACGTAATTGAGAAGATAATTGAGGAATTATTGTTACAGATCCCATGCATGAGGAGAATGTGACCTACCTGGGAGGTATGAGTTATTATAGAGCCATGAGATCGTATCATACCAGACACTATGTTCTAAAATTAGAAAATAAATCATAAATTGTCCACACAAAGGAATACTTCATTTGTGGTTTTACTACACCCCTGAGAGAAAGACGGTATGGTCTTGTTCGCAAACCAGATTAAAAATAATCAAATGGAATAATCAAATGGAATCCATAAACACAGACAGATTTTCCTTTAGGGTTAAAATACATGGAAGTTTGTTCAGTCAAGCAGCAAATAAAGCAAATGCTTTGTCTATGGTCATGCTGAATGATGACTACATGTACGCTAATGCTAGGCTTGGTCTCGAAATACCATTATCTCACAGTGTGGCACAGAACAGTATACGAAAGTCAGAGAGAAAGGCAACAGAACGTGAGAACTGGTGATAGAGCTGACCTTGAAGTGTCAGGGGAATTGAGGATTCAGAGGGAGCCAATAAGATCGTGGTAGAGAATGTGGCATCAAGGTCTTGCATTCATGAAACCCCGCCATTAACAATACTGCAAATCACTGAGTCTCCAATTAAAATTTAATAATTATTAATAAGTAAAATTAGAAGCTGGAGAGAGAGTAAGGTGCTTACCTTGCATGCAGCCCACCCAGATTCAGCTCCCGATTCTCCAACCCCCACAAGGAGTGTTCCCTGAGTGCAGAGCCAGAAGTAAGCCCCGAATACTGCCAGCTAGGACCTTCTCAAAATAGATTTAATAAATAGCACTATAGCACTGTCGTTCCATTGTTCATTAATTTGCTTGAACGGGCACCAGTAATGTCTCCATTGTGAGACTTGTTGTTACTGTTTTTGGCATGTCGAATACACCACGGGCAGCTTGCCAGGCTCTGCCATGCAGGCGAGATACTCTTGGTAGCTTGCCGGGCTCTCCGAGAGGGACAGAGGAATCGAAACTGGGTTGGCCACGTGCAAGGCAAATGCCCTACCCATTGTGCTATTACTCCAGTCCAGAAATAAATAAGAATGAAATTTTAAAAGTCACCATAAAACAAACCTTTCTGTCTCCTCTCTTCTTCTCTCCTCCTCCCCAACACTCCCCCCTCACTCCCAGACCCCACCTTCACACACTGGTCAACAGTAGCAACATGTACAATGTTTCAGGAAGCCTAAGTCAAGTCATAGATGGATCAAGGGATGGATATATGCAATTTTAGTAGAAAATGCAATGTTGCTGGGAATCCAATGTGGAAGATGTGAATTTCAGGCAAAATAAATTGGTTCATGTTTAGGAAGTTGCCTGAAGCAACTGAAGATTTCTGAAATAGGAGCATTTTTCACTGGCATGCAAACAGGACGTTTAGTTTTGAACCTGAGCTTGTGTAGGGGCATTTATAATCACTGGACACTCAGATCTAGTTCCTTTGCCTCCGAGGCAGTGTCCCCGGAGGCCTCTTGCCAGAAGGAGAGCCCTGAGAAGGTAGTGTCCCCTCAGAGAGAACCTACTGGGGCCTCTCCAGAAAGAACCTTCTCCAGTTTCTTTATCTCCAGCGTCTAGAGTGGCTTTGGGTATTCTAGAATGGTATTGGGTAATAATATACACTAAGTAATTAATTACTGAATTCACAGTTTATTAGGTTGAGAAGATGAGGAGCATATATATATATATACTGTGTATAATTAGGCAATGGATGGATAGATGGATGGAGACATAGAAGTTAGATGGGATTGAAGCAAGCAAGGAAGAAAGGAAGAAAGGAGAGAAGGAAAGAAGGAAAATTTGTTTTTCTAACTAGGTTAGGGTATCACTGTATCACTGTCATCCCATTGTTCATCAATTTGCTCAAGTGGGCACCAGTAACATCTCCATTCCTCCTGATGTCGGTGGGCCCCATGGGTGACTTACGTGAAATGGGGAAGAGAAAGATGGTCACTTTCTCTCCAACCGCCTCTAACACCCGGGACCCAGGGTTACTGGGTTCTTGTCTCGCTTGCAGAAAAGAATTTCAGGAGTAGACAAGCAGTGAAGTAACAGATTTTATTTAGAGGTTTCTGAGGGAAAGAGGAAGGATAAGTGGGAGAGAGAATAGTAAGAATAACGCACTCAAGAGAGAGCGCGGGCTTCTCCAAGGGTGGAGGAAGCTCTACACACATCCTAGCACTGGACACGAAAGCATGAAAGTACACATCTCAAGGGGGGAGATGCGGGCGACACATGTGCTCGGGCACCACATGTGCTCGGCCACATGGGCACAAGCAGCACATGGGCTCAGGCAGCATATGCGTGCTCTTCCTTTGTTCAAGGTGGCCTTTATAGGGTTTCTTCAACCTGCCCCCACCCACATGGGGTTTCTTTCCAGGTAAAAGTTCATTGCTAAGGTTACCAGGGAGGTTGGGAGTGGTGATGGCCTTCTTTGGGGAACCTCCTGGGGAGGGGTCCATTATCCTCAGGGTCTGCTGAAGGTCTTATCAGGTCCGTTTCCTGTATCCACAGGGTGGGTCAGTCTCAGGATTCTCCTCCCCAGAGACTTTGATAATCTAAGTTTCATTGCCAAGGGCCTTTCCCTATCTACCTGCCTGCATCACTCCCAGCCCTGAGATTATAGCAGCCTCTCTTTAGGGTAAACTGTTTTAATATTTTAATTTCCTCTAAAGATTGACGGTATCTCGAGGCTATTCTTTGTAGACCTAAGATAGATTCTGGACAACTTCAGGCCCCCAGCAGTATTTTTATCAAGTAGAGTGGGAGGACTCAGCAGTCAGGGAAGAGAGCAGATGAGAACAAAGGAGTGTGAGCATGGGTGAAGGCAGTTCAAGCGGTACCAGCCAGTTTGCTAGCTAGATGAAGGACCGTCTCCCTGGAGAACTCTGGCTGGGAAACGTTGCCTGACGGGACCTGGAAGCTGTGGTGCAGGGAGAAATGAGGAGGGTGGGGGACTTTGCTCAACGGTTTTCTCGTGAGTGACTGGCGACGACGGGGCTGGAGGGATGAAGGTGCATCCTTGCAGGCACGCGTGCCAACACGGAGGAGGGCGGGTGGAGAGATTGAAGATAGGAGAGTCCTTCTGATAGAACAGGTTGGCAGGCTGTTTCTGGAAAGACGTGTGACATCTGGCAAGTGGTCCCGGGCCCCTGAGAGGCATTGCGAGGAGGGTAAGCCAAGCCCCCTGGCGTTGTGGTTTGCTGGGACGACACAGCATGGCACCAGCTGCCCCTGAACACTTCACTCCCCAGTGCCCATGGCAGAGCAGGCCTGAAGGAGCGAAGCCCACGTTAGGATAATACTTCTGCCTGTGCTACTCGGACCCGCAGCCCCTACAGAGGAGGGTGATGACAAGTGGTTTTTCTCTCTGCCCCCTATATTACAGCTTAGACTCATCCATGAATTCTAAAGCATTTGAGTTTCTGGGATCAATCTAGTGCTAATGACAAAACAAAGGAGACCATTTGGGTTTCTCCAACACCCCTCTTGAAAAAATAAATGACTTCTGTTTGTTTTATTAAAAAAAAAACCAGAATGCTTCCTAAACATAGAAAGCACATAGAAAGGCAAGCATGTTCTCTTGTGTACAGCTATTCAGAGCTCACCAGCATTAGCATTTCAGTCTTATCAATACTCAATGTAAAATTCTACTTATATATTTATATCAAATTTTCTCATTTTATTGATATATGATAACCTTGATATATTTAAGGGGCATAACTTGATGATTTTATGTATGTATTCATTGTGAAATGATTGCCACAATCAAACTAATTAACATATCAGCCTGGGACTTCTTCAGACACTGCGTCCTTAGTTTTCCCCCTTGTCTGCATGTTTGTTCTATCCCATTGTTCCAGAAGCAGCACTCCAATGTGCCCTGGGTCACTTCTGTGGGTGCTGATGCTAGGTCCTGGGCTCCGATTCACAGCTCCCAAAGCCAGACTCTTCCCTTGGGGTTCTGGCCCCCATTTGTGTTGGCTGTTTTTACCCCTCTCAGATGCGATTCATGTCTTTGGTGTTAGCTGTTTCCTTCTTCCCAGAGGACCCCTTTGCTTGGTTTTCCTATCACATGTGCTGAGTATATGCAGAATTTATGAAACACATCTGATGTTGCTTCCAACTCTCAAGGAAATGTGTATGTTCAACATCAGATTTTACTCTGTTGGCATTTCTCATCCTCCCTGATCTCCTCTTCCCTTCCCCTCACCGTCGCCTGAATCCTCAGACCGACACAGAGAGCTGTGATAGGGCAAAGTCTTATTTTTCTAGTAAAAGGCAAAGAGCGCCTGAACCAGAAAGTTGTCTTAACCTTAAAAGCGAATGGAGACATGTTTACATGAATCCGAAAGGTTGTGTGTAGGAAAATATCAATGGATCAATATAATATTGGTTTATCGTCCTCAGCTGTCATACTCCCTCACTGAGAGAAGGTCAATAGTTGAATCTATTGTAGGTTCTGGAGACTAAATGCTGGTTTTGAAGAGTAGAGAACATGATGAGTTCAGACCTCCTAGACTCTATGTTTTAAAACCAATTCTTAATATTCAAAACTAGGTCACTTTACCTCTGCTCAGTACTGAGAACGAAGTGGCTTAATTAGAACAAATTTGGTTTACAGATGTATTTACTTTGAGTTGCTCACGCTTAAATATAATATTATCACAGTGACAAGTCTCACAATGGAGACATTATTGGTGCCCGCTCAAGCAAATCGATGAACAATGGGATGACAGTGCTACAGTGCCACAGCACCTTAGTAATGTAATCATAACATAAGGCCATATTTGATGCTGTTTTCTACATTTCCTTTATAATACTGCTGAAGCCGGTTCCGTTTATTTGTATTGGGAAAGTTTGCTCACTTGTACATTAGTAAACCAAATACTCAGTTTTAAAAGAAAATCAGAATTGTTTTATAAAAATATTGATTTTCTAATGTCATGCTTATGACTGAAGCACTTCTATTCTTGTGCAAATTCTGTGTTTCTGTGGAACAGAAGATTTAACAATTCTTATATTCTACCATCCCTAACCCCACAAAGGTGTCACCGTTTTATCTAGAGTTTACCAATATAAATGAGCTGTTAGAAAACGTTTCATGCTGTATTTGTATTAACTATTAACGTAGCATCTGTAATCACATGAAAAAGAAAATATAAGTTGTTCGGATAAGAAAATATTTTCTTGTTGATGTATCCATTTTCACTTTCTTTCTTACAAAATCAGAACTCTGAAAATACCTCAGTGCAGTTTGGAGTTCCACCCTGAGCTTAGAAGCATCATGATTGGAAGAAGTCAAAGTCAACAGAATTGATACTAAGAAACCAAAGTGATACTGTAACTTTGTATCACTTTGACGTTTCTGACAACCCCAATAGCCAGGGTATCACAGCCATCAGGTAGGGCATTTGCCTAGCTTGCAACTGACCCCAGGTCCACCCTCCACCCACATATGGTCCCCTGAGTCCTGTCAAATCCCACCAGAAGTGGTCCCCGAGTACGGAACCGGAAGTAAGCCCTGAGTACTGTAACTATACTGCCCTCAGCCCAAAATGCAACCCTGCCGCCAAAATGCAAGCAAAAAAGAATTGATATGGAATAATTTCAGTTACCTGCAGTTCTGGAACAAAGCTGATATATAGGGAAATAAAGGAAATTAATTGTCATCTGAGGCTTCATACAGAGACAACTGTCTCCAAGAAACCCAGGGCCGTGAAAGTGTGAAAGTGTTGTATCATGATCCTGGTTAATTGTTACATGTTTGTCAAAACTCATTGACCTCTATACACTGAAAATGGGTGCATTTTATAGGATGTAAATTAGACTCCAACAACAAACATCATTACACATTAAGCAAAATTAGGGGGGGGAATTAAACCACCGATGCCTGTGTTTATAATGACAGAAATATATTTAACATTTTATTAATTATGAATACTGTTTTTAGCCTGTGAAGTCCATTCTTTAGGCAACAAAAAATAAACCTGCTACTTGATGATTCTACCCACTGAATAAAACAGCATAGACAAAAGGGAAGAGGTGAAAGGTTCACAAAATGTTTCCCAATTCCCCGTCTATTAATGATGTGTTCAATATTTTGAATGACAGTAACTGTAAGGCAAAAATTCTTTAAAGGTCAAGACTACCAGTTGAGAGAAGTTTTTGCTTCTGACCTTTAACTCTGCAAGTCATTTTACATAGAGCTGGTTTTGCTATATTATTTCAAATACGAAGTCACTTGGATATCATTTATTTATCACCTTAGGAAAAGTCGAAAGTGACCCCAAAGAAAAATTCATCCTGGATCCTTTTTTTTTTTTTTTGGTCTGGATATTTTTAAAGAACGAATCTTTAAGGTCAGGTCGAGATGGGATGAGGAGCATCTAGCACTGTGCCAGCCCTCCTCTGCATTTGAATCTGTAGCACATTATGATGCATGGTCAGCTGAGTGAGCGAGGCCGGGAAATCAGGCAGAGGGTGCCCTCTGGGGAAGGCCGAGGATTATGCAGTCAGTTTTGAAAGGCTGTCTGGGAAAGCAACTAAAAGGCTGTTTGCCCTAAGATACCATCTCCCGCTTATCTGGCAAATTTACTTCTATAGAATAGGACATTTCTGACAATCCCAATAGCCAGGGTATCGCAGCCATCAGCAGCTGGCTCTCGGGCAAGTTGCTAGAATTTAGGGTGAATGTTTGACATCTGGCCCAAACCTGGACTTTGTAAGCAAAAGGGAGCCATCAATAATTAAGCTGGCACAGCAAGCCTATACCAGAACCGCCTCAGACACCCAGGGTGTAAGTCACCCTAGAAATCTCTCATAGCTTAGGACTGCCTTTAATGGTATGGCATCCAGGAGATGTCTATTTTGTGACATCACAAATATATTCCCGATACATGATTCATTGTAACCTTTTTTCTTATCAGAAAGGCCGCATAGAAAGTCTTCAGTACATTTATTCCAAAGCAATGCAAAATTATTCACTCTTTCAGTCTACCATACATATGTATATGTGTGTGTATATATAAAGTATATATATATATATATATATATATATATATATATATATATATATATAAAGGCCAGAAAGCAACCTCAGGGATCAGGAGCACCCATTCGATCTCTGGCACAACATGGGTGCATAAACACTGTTCCATGTATCCCTGAAGGGCCCTTGGGCACTGTCATGCAGAGCCTTGTAATCCACCAGTATCTGGTTCCCAGCTAGCACCATATCGTCCAGAACCCAACCACCATTTCATCCAGTGTTGTTCCGATTAGGATCTCTGAGTGCTTCTTAGGAACTTCTCTGCAATATTGCCTAAAAATATTTATTTCTTGAGGAGGCACGTATTCGATATGCCAAATACAATACACTAACAGGTCTCATTCCCCTGACCCTGAAAGAACCTCTAGTCATTGGGAAAGACAAGTAAAGAGAGGCTGCTAACATCTCAGGGCTGGGACAAATGGAAACGTTGCTGGTGCCCGCTCGGGCAAATCGATGAATAACGGGATAACAGTGATACAGTGAACAGTGACACAGGAGGTACATTCTTTCTTATGATTTTGGCATCCCCAAAGACTCAGTTATGTGAAGTTGCACATCCTTAGGTGCACCAATGTTTCAAGGATGGTCAGACGACCCATCCAGGGGCAGAAGTTTTCCCATGGACCTTTGCTGGTGCTGAGGAGAGGGCACATAGCGTCAGGATAGCCTGCACCCAATGAGGCTAGTTTCTGATCGTTTCAACCCAGGGATAGTGGATTTCTGAATGAAAACTCTATGCTGGCATTGTGACTCAAGCGGTAGCATGCATGCATGGGCAGATGCTGGCCCTGGATTCAGTCTCTAGAACCGTATCGCCACCTGAACACTGCCACTGGGTGTAACCCCGACACCCTGGCACGGCCTGAGGTTGCTGCATACATCCTGCCATCAGAAAGATGAAAATTCCATATCCAGCAGAGGGAGGGAGAAAGGGGGAGGACCGGTTCATTGACAGCATCATCACTAGAGCCTCACTTGACTTTTTTGTATTTATTATACATCTTTTCATTTTATTCCCAGCCTTGGACTTTCCAAGCATTTGAACCATTGTCTTGTAGGCCAGTGATTAAGATCACTAGTAGTGGGTCTGCGCTCCTCAGGTTAATGAAGTTTATAAGATTCGAAAGGAACAGACAAAGTAACGCATTAACATGTAAATAGAGTTTGGTATGTTCTCAAAAGTGACATCTTCTTGGTATCTTTTCTATTCTCATATACTGACTAGTATTATCTTTCCAGGTAAAGATAGATATTTTCTATATTAATCAGAATTAAGTGCTGTAGCCTATTAAAAGATTTCAGGTTATTGATATTTGACAAAGCCTTTCTAAATAAGACGTTTTCTCATGGACTTTTGTTGGTGCTGAAGAGAGACTACATAGCGTCAGGATAACCTGCACTCAGCTTAATTTCAATGTATGTAACGTGCCAATATGTATCAATGGACAGTAGGTATTTACTGATGAGTCAAATAGGCCATACCAGAGACCGACCTGAGCTGTACTTAGTTAACTCCTAGCTAAACATTTTCACTAGAGTGACATCACTGAAAAAACACTGAAACCAAAACTGATTTTAAAATATTCAATAGGTACAAGATACAAAGGTCATAAGTTAACTAACTCTGATGATTGGTATTCTTATAAAGACTAAGATATTTTCTGTTTCCTAAAATTTTCTGAGCTTCTATCACTAAAATGTATATTTATTTTACATTCCTAATTTTTAATGATTTTTTATTGGCTTGCAATATTATGTGTGCAATCATCACCTTTTCTACCACCAAACATGCAACATCACCCCACCACCAAAAAACAGCCTCTCCTTTTACCTCCCACCCACTTTCTCTGTCTGGAAACTACCATAGTTTCACTGAGTCTAGGAGTTAGTCTTGACAGTTCTTTTGCTTGAGTTATAAAGTTTCACTCGAGTAAAATCATTCCAACCCAAAATTGAATTTATGTTGAATCAATGTTATATATATTGTGAATAATACTATAATGAACTTAAAGGTACAAATATGATTTTCAAATTAGAGCTTCAATAACCTTGAAATAAATGCCTAGAAGTGTAGTATTAAATCAAATGAAATTTCCATTGTTACTTTTTTAAACTTGAATCACCGTGAGAAACACGGTTACAAAATTGTTCTTGATGACTTTCACTCATACAATGTTCTAACACCCATCCCTCCACCAGTCTGCATTTCCCACCATCAATGTCCCCAGTTTCTCTCTCACCCATCCCCACCTCTATAGCTTATCTCTATGGCAGGCACTTTTCTTCTTTCTCTCTCACTCTCTCTCTCTCTCTGTCCTCTGTCTCTCTCTGTCTCTTCTCTCTGTCTCTCTGTTTCTCTCTCTCTCTCTCTGTCTCTCTCTGCCTCTCTCTCCTTTTTGACATTATGGTTTGTAATACAGACACTGAGAGGTTATTCCCTACGTTCAGCACCCAGTTATTTTCCAGAGTGATCATTTCCAATTATCTTTGTCATACTTTGTCATAGTGATCCCTTCTCTATTCCAACTGTCTTCTCTCTCAGCATTTGAAGCAGGCTTCTAACCGTGGACCTCCTGGCAACTTGTTTCTAGTCCTTGGGTATTAGTCCCATATTATGTTGTTGTTGTTTTTAATATCCCACAGATGAGTGCAATCATTCTGTCACTCTCCTTCTGACTCATTTCACTCAGCATGATTCTCTCCATGTCTGTTCATTTGTAAGCCAACGTCATGACTTCATTTTTCTTAACAGTTGCATTCCATTGTGTAGATATACCATAGTTTCTTTAACCAGTTCTCTGACTTTCAGGTTTCCAGATTCTGGCTCTTGTGAACAGTGCTACAATAAACAAAGAAGCGCAGATAGCATTTCTACTGTGTGTTTTTGGGTCCCCCAGGGTATATTCCGAGAAATGGTATTGCTGGGTCATATGGAAGCTCAGTTTCTAGCTTTCTGAGGAATGCCCATATTGTTTTCCAAAACGACCAGACCAGTTGGCATTCCCACACACTTGAAGAGATTTGAAGGAATCTCTGTTCAATTTCCATCAAAACCAGTTTCCCGTTCCACCAATAGTGCACCAGAGATTCTTTTGTTCACACCATTGCCATTGCTTTTTCGCGTCTTTCTAGGAGAGACCATGCTCATAGATGTGAGGTAATCATGTCTTACCTTGCATTTCCTACCAATGAGTGATGTGCAGCATTCCTTCGTGTGTGTCTGTGTGCCATTTGTTTATCTTCTTAGGAGAACTGTCTGTTTAGATCCAAAATAGCATTTCTTTAAAGATGATTAATCAGAGACTATTTGAGAACACGGCAAAACAAGCTGTTGATGACTGATTTGATCACTAATGGCCCACAGTATCACAGAAAAACAACCGAGGCTCCAGGAAACTGATCTTTATTGGCCTTAATAATAACTTTTGATGGTGCAATTATTGCTATAAAGCCAGAGCCAGTAGTTTATTGCAGTTATTTTGTTCTCCAGTATTAAGCACAAAAATATCATGAGTTAAAAAATAACTTTCAAAAGCCAGATAGACTTAGCAAGTTTTGCTAAATTGTAATATAATCAGAAGAAAAGACTCGTGTGTAATTCTACTCCATGGATATTTTCTTTCTTTTTGTGAGAAACAATGGAGATTTATCTTTTAAATAATTCTAAAACTATCCAAAATATAAACTTAAAATTCAACTATTCAAAACAAAACATTTGAATTTTTCTTAAATAGTATTTTTTCTTAAATGCTATTTTTTAGAGGCGAAAGCTTCTGGTTCCCACCTAGTGGTATCTAGGGACTGCTCCTGGCTCTGTGCTCAGGAGTCACTCCTGATGGTCCTCAAAGGACCATGTGTAGTGCTAGTAACATATGAACCAAGGCTGGTAACATATAAGGGAGGCACTATTTACACTCGCTAGTACACTCTCCAGTCCAAACATTAAGCTTCTTAAATCATTACTTTGGGAAATAAAAGTTTTCTAGAAAAATATCTAACTACTACATTGGGTAGAATTGTATCATTCATTATTTTAGTGTATTCTATAATTGACATCACTGTAGCACTGTGATCCTGTTGCTCATCGGTTTGCTTGAGCGGGCACCAGTAACGTCTTCATTGTAAGATTTGTTGTTATTGTTTTTGGCATATCGAATATGCCATGAGGAGCTTGCCAGGCTCTGCCATGCGGGCGGGATAATCTTGGTAGCTTGCTGTGCTCTCCAAGAGGGACAGAGGAATTGAGCCCAGGTCGGCCACATTCAAGGTAAATGACTTACCTGCTGTGCTATTGCTCTGGTCCATGAAGGTAAATAATACAAAGGAACCCAATAAAATACCATCAAAAGATAGAGAAATAAACATTCTAAAAATTTATTTTTTCAAGAATTTGTATGATTAGGCAAAAAATGTTGACCTTTTAGTGGGGAACTTAATGTATTATTTCACTCTATCATTGTCGTCCCATTGCTCATCAATTTGCTCAAGCAGGCACCAGTAACAGCTCATTCGTCCCTGTCACATTTGGGCCAGGGGAATGAGGCCCATTATTGTTACACTGTTTTTGGCTTATCAAATATGCCATGAGAGGTTGCCAGGCTCTGCTATGTGAGATTCTGCCAATGTATAATATACACATGTTTATTTTCATCACTACAAAAAAAGTGCAATTGTCATATATTGTTGTATATAATGCAGCATAATATTAATTTAAAAGGTTAAGAAATACATGTTCATTCAAATGACTATTTCAAAGAAGTCTCCCCCTTTCAACAGGCCGTTCAATCCTTTAAACAGATCCCATTTCTTAGATTTTTCTAAGAACAGTAGTAATACCTAGCTTTCTCAAAAGGACTAGTGTATCATTTTTCTTCAGTTTGATTGTTTTAAATATTATCTGTAGTCTTGTGGACTTTGGCATGATGATTGATTAGGCAAAAACAAAAGTTAACTATTGTAAAGGTGTCATTTATAATGGGACTAAATAAATACAGGTTAAAATGATGGCTGGAGGAATCAGTCGGGATGGGAGATGCATTCTGAAAGTAGATAACGAACCAAACATGATGACCTCTTAATGTCTGTGTTGCAAGCCATAATGTCCAAAAGGATAGAGAGAGTATGGGGAATATTGTCTGCCATGGAGGCAGGGGGAGGGTGGGAAAGGGGGGGGTATACCCGGGATATTGGTGGTGGGGAATGTGCACTGGTGGAGGGATGGATGCTTGATCATTGTGTGATTGTAACCCAAACATGAAGGCTTGTAACTATCTCACAGTGATTCAATAATTTTTTTAATTTAAAAAATAATAATAATGTATATTACTAAATCTAAACTAATTTAGATTAGTTGATTACTGTCACTGTCACTGTCATCCCATTGCTCATCAATTTGCTCAAGTGGCACCAGTAACTTCTCCATTGTGAGACATTTTTTTGTTACTGTTTTTGGCATATCAAATACGCCATGGATAGCTTGCCAGGCTCTGCGTGTGAGCAAGATACTCTCGGTAGCTTTCCGGGCTCTCAGAGAGGGGTTGAGAAATCGAAACTGGGTTGGCTGCATGCAAGGCAACCACAGCCCTACTGCTGTGCTATCGCTCCAACCCAGTTAATTACAATTAAAATTATTTTAATTGATCATTAAAACAAAGAATTATTGTTTGCTTCTGCTTACTGCTTTTGTTCTTTGCAAAGTCTGGACTTGGGGAAAAATATTTGAACGTGCAGAATCATGTTGATACTAAACAAATCTAACACTGAGCAAGTATGTGGAATGGAGCTTTCTAGATAATCAATAATAAGCTTCCTAGGGCTGAGGTCCCAGGATGAGTTTCAGGGTCAGGTGTGCCTCTAATATATATGACCTTTACTAAAGAACTTGAACTTGCTGAGTTTTAATGCTCTAGTCAGTTGGAGAGTGACTGTAGGACCGGTAATAGAAAGAATGTTTTAATCCTCAAAAAGTGGCCTTGTTCTGGCCAGCACCCCTACAGCCAGTCTACATCGCCAGGAAAAAAGGGGAGCAGGGACTGAACTGTATCTTGGATGTCCCGAAATTTTGAAGATCAAGAGGAAGAAATAGGATATTCATCTTAGTCCCTCCCTGAAGGTTATGATTTTGGAAAACAAAGAAGAATATTTGGGGAATAGCAATTGGGCCCCCAAGTGGAATGAAGTTACCAGAATGTTAGGCTTCTTCACGCCACAGAGAGCCCCGTGGGAAGATGAAAAGCAATGGCTTCAGTCAGATGCACCAAACTGACACTGGAGGCTTTGTATTAATATGTGAGGAGGAGAGGGAAAAGAAACAGATAGAACTTTACACCTGAGTGCCGGAGATGAAAACAGCCATCACACGGAAAGATGATGGAGGAAGACCCTGTTGTTTCAAGGAGAGATGACTAGGAAAAAAAATGAGTTTGAAATCATTGTTGGGACTTGTATCTAGATATAAAAATGCATAGTATAAGAAAGAAAAATATTTTCAGTCTGTTTACTGTTCGAGAAATAAGTTTTGAGGCAACAATAGAAGAAATAGGAAATACAGCTTTCCTAATATAAGAAATCAGTTCTTAGCTGTTTAAAATGACTTTTACAACTTAAATGTATACTGCGTGCAGCATTTAAAACATCTTTCATGTTCAAGAGCATATCAACTCTATAGTAAGTTTTAGATTGGTGTGTGAATGTGCACATAAATGCACATACACATTATTTCACACACTTGACATACTACCAGAACACAAAAAAAATAATGTTTTCAATCCTGCTCTTTTATTTCATATCATGGTAATAATATCTTTATGCCAATAACTATTGCTTGGAAACATATATTTTGATCTAAACATTTTTGGTTTTTTGGATACTAGAAGCTTTTTTTATTTTTGAAATAAATTGCTTGTATCCATATAAATACATATTTGAATTATTCTTATGGTCCATATACAGAAAAAAATGGAATTTCTGGGAGAAGGGAAGTATATATAAAATGTTTAACATTTTAATTTTCATTGTGATGATATGGTTGGTAAATTCCAGGGAGTTTAGGAAATATAAAAAGATATAAAGGAAAAAATACAAACTTCCAGCCAACTATTATTAAGATTATTCTTTTGTATTTTCATTATTTTCTCTCTGCCCTCTGGTTCCTAGTCTCTTTGAGAAGTATTTCCTTGAGGTTCACATACTTTTTCTTTCATTCTGCAACCCCATTCCTTTGGGGCTAGAGGCATACGTTTACCCTCGAATCCACTATTTGGAATCCCAGCCCAGCCATTTCCAAGAAGTACGGTTCTGGCCTAGTTTCTTAAAACACCTCCAGGCTGTCATGTCCAACTGTAGAAGGAGCTACCCCGGCCACCTGACTTCTAGGTTACTGAGAAGATAAGGAGATAGTAACTCGGCATCACTCTGTTCACACTCAGGACGGGGGGTTCTCTTGGATTCTTTACTCTCCACTGGATTTTTCTGTGGAATTTTCCTTAACAAATGACACAGCTTCTAAAGTCAGTGTTGGGTGGTCAGCCTACGCGTGAGAGAGAAACACTACCTGTGCCTGTTATTTGGGACAGGCGTCAAATTATCGCTGAGGTCAATGGTTGTTCTCATTGTTGAGGTCACTGTTGTTCTCAGCTCGATTCCTGACTCACAGATGCCTGTGTGGCCTGGCTATACTGAGGTAAACCCGCTTCGGACTACATTAGAATGACTGGGTCACCAGGTATCACAGCTGATCTAGGAAATTTCGATCTGTAATATACCCTGTAGTCAGTTTGACCCCACCATTTCTATGTCTGGGAGCTTTGTTCCCATGTTATAACATGGCGCCATTGGACCCTCCAATTCCCTGTTTCCCAGAATAGCACTGCACTGTTGTTCTGTCGTCTATCGATTTGCTCGAGCAACGTCTCGAGCAAATGCACACATCCATGCACACAGTAACGTCTCCATTGTGAGACTCGTTGTTACTGTTTTTGGCATATCGAATATGCCACGGGTAGCTTGCCAGGCTCTGCCCTGCAGGCGGGATACTCTCGGTAGCTTGCTGGACTCTCCAAGAGGGACGGAGGAATAGAACCCAGGTCAGCCATGTGCAAGGCAAACTCCCTACCCGCTGTGCTATCGCTCCAGTCCAGAATGAGATAGAAAAATAGAGGGATGGGCAGGGGAAGGACAAGATACATGAGGATTCCAAAGACATGGGAAACACAAATACAAAATTAAACCAGGCCTTCACATCAATAAAAATCAGAACTGGCATTGTCTTTACTTTCACTTTGTAGTTTTAAGTGGGGTCAGTGTTCTCACTTAGACAAAGGGAGATCACTGTCATGTCGTTGCTCATGGATTCACTATCATCCCGTTGCTCATCGATTTGTTCAAGTGGGCACCAGTAACATCTCTCATTGAGAGACTTACTGTTACTGTTTTTGGCATATCCAATACGCACAGTGGTTGGGCTTTCGCCTTTCACGCAGCCAACCCGTGTTCGATTCCTCCGCCCCTCTCAGAGAGCCTGGAAAGCTACTGAGAGTATGGAGCCCGCACGGCAGAGCCTGGCAAGCAATGGGATGACAGTGACAGTTTTAAGTAATTTACAAATTCTTAGCTTTACTTTTTAGAGACAGATTTAGAGGAGCCAGAGAGAGATAGTGCTTTGGGAGGAAGTTGCCTTGCACACGGCCCACCTGGGTTCAGTTCTTGGTACCACATACGATCCCCTGGGTCCCACCAGGAGTGCAGCCAGGAGTTAGCCTGAGCATAGCCAGGTAATGTCCCCAACCAAAAAAACAGAACAAAATACAGATTTAGAGATGTAATAAAAATAGCAAACAGAAAATGAGAACTTTAAAAATACCTTTTACTACTGTATCAGAAATTCCAGGTAATTCTGCATGATCTAATGGATGTGTGCATACTCCAGAGGAAAAATTGTAAAAATTTAATATTACTCTATAAAAGAAGATTTAAATAAATGAAGAGATGTAGCATGTTCATGGATTGGAAGGCTGAATATTTTAATGATGTTATTCTTGCCAAATTGATCTATAGAGTTAATGAAATAGCTATCTAAATTCCAACAGGCTTTTTTCTTTTATGAAAATAGATAAGCCTGTTGTGATATTTATATGGAAAGGCAAAGAACCAAGTGCAACTAAACATTCTGAGATAAAATAGGTAAATGGAATGGCCCGCCTTCACAACCATAAAGACTAATTATAAAGAAAAATCACGAGTAGCGTATAATTGCAATACGCTTATTATTGGAATTAAATAGAGAACCCCAAAATCAAGATGCATTTCTGAATGCTAGAGTTATGGTCACAGCAATGTGAGATAGTAGCTGCAGTAAGATTAGACAACCTTGATGAATAATGCTGGAGTTATAAAGTGCACTATTGACAATTAAAATCAGACTTACCCAGCTCACCATTTACAAAAAAAAAAAAAAGAAAATGAAAAAAAGATTCCTAGTTGATCACAGAACTAAATATGAAAGGCAAACCAGCTTTAAAAATGTAGGAACATACCTCACTTCACCTAAGGATACAAGAATGTTTTTACAAAAAGAAAACATAGCATCCTAAAGAAAAAAGGTTAAGAATTCCTTGCATGAACATAAGCCATAAACAAGATAGAAGAAAACTCACAGTTCTAAGATTATTAATACTATAGAACTGAATATATTATTGACATAGAAGGCTTATCCCACAGGGGACCAAAGATGGCATTTCTAGAGAGAGGAGGCCTGAAGTAAAGAATAGGTACCAGCTTCTGTTGTTTGGATAGTGGATTGTTTTTGTCTCTCATTGATATTCACATAGGCAACATGTGGGTTAATTCTGCCTGTATTCTGATATCATTGTACAGGATATACCATGCATTCTTCCAGTGGTTTTCCCTCCCTTTGAGTGTTCTCATGAGTATTTTAAGAATCATTTGAAGTTGTTGATCCAACTGTAGGCAAGATCTCTTCATTACCTTTGGACCACAGTCCTAAATTCCTTTATAACTGATACTATATACTGCCTTAGTATTAGTATCGATTTGTGGTTCAGATATGTTTTATATCCTACCTGAAGCACCCTAAAATTATATCAATGGTTTTAAATCTTGAAACATAGTCCTAAAGAGTATTTGTAATTTGAGATAATTATGGTTCACTCAAATTATACTCTAATAAATCTCATTGTGGGGAATTTTAGATTTACTTTAGGGGTGTGTAGAAATGCCAAAGAACATTTCACTGAGAACCTCTTAGATGGAACACTTTTAGATGAATTCTCAGGAGTAAAATAAACAGGTCAAAGTGTATTTGTCAGTTTATACCTTTAAAAATATATATTGTAACGTTTTTATTACCACCAGTAGAATAACCTGTGACCTCAAAGTGTCAGAATCAGAAGAGAAATATGACCTAGCGACTGGGACTTGATAGCCTGGGACTAGGGCCTGGGTATCCTTACATACACGTGAATTTTCCTCAACACAAAGTGAGATTTTCTTTACCCTTCCCCTTCTTAACTCATGAAGTTGCATCCATGCACCTGAATCCACTCCTGCCTTCATCCCCACCTACCTGATTCAGCTAGTGATCCTGTCAGCTTGCACACACGCTAGCAGCATGTTCATCCTCTTCTTTCATCCCACCATTGCCCATCTCCCAACTGAACAGAAGTTACGATTGCCTGAGTTCTCTATGGAGCTTCTTGGTGGTGGATGCTATGTTGTAGATAGTCACACTACACTAATCCATAGTCTCCGGTTCTCTCACTCTGAGCACAGAACAGAGCAAGTCTTTAGCATGCCACCATGTCAGGGACATGTCCCCTTTGGCCTCTGGTCCTGCAGATGAGTCATTCACCTAAAATATCCATATTATAGATCACATTCCACCACTTTGTTGTCATTGAGACCAAGTGCCGTATGATTTTCAGCATTTCCTTAGGAGGATTTGTCTACCTGTAAGTGAATGAATGTGATCGGCCCCACTGTGACCCTCCTGCACAGCGCAGCACCTGGTATGTGTGGGAGTCGCTGAGTAGTAGCCAACCACTGAGTTGAGTTGAGCTGGATGGTGGTTGGGTAAGAGTTGCTCAAAGGCTCTTAAGTGGTTAACGCTGGAATACGGAAGTAGGGACTCAGGCTTGACTTAGTGAGATGAAGTGTCTGCCTTTGTGCCGAGCATGATGCAGGCAGCTCTGCTGTTGGGGATCCCTGGTCCTACACCGTGTGACTCCAGACTCATCACAGTCAGGTGTGTGCATGCACAGCAGTTCAAGTGTATGATCTCACAATAAACACTACTGTGAAAGTATGTGCAAGCTGCAGGCATGCAGACAGAGATAATTCTGGGGTTAAGACACTCACCTTGCATGCTGCTGACCCTGGTTTGATCCCCATCACTATATGTGGTCACCCAAGCACTGTCAGAAGACACTGTTCAGTCCAGAGCTAAGAGTGAGTCCTGCACACCTCCAGGTATGGCCCAGCCCCTGCCCCCATAGTGTTGCACTGTGGTCAGGAGGGCAGGCCAGTGAACTGCAACCAGAATATGGGGCAAGTATCTATCGAATCAGCAAAAGAGGGGCTGGAGCGATAGCACAGCGGGTAGGGTGTTCACCTTGCACTCGGACGACCCGGGTTCGATTCCCAGAATCCCATATGGTTCCCCTGAGCACCACCAGGAGTAATTCCTGAGTGCATGAGCCAGGAGTAACCCCTGTGCATTGCCGGGTGTGACCCCTCCCCCAAAAAACAAAGAAATGCAACCCTCAGGAAATGTGTGCAAGTTCCACAAGAAAACTGCAAGTTCTGACAAATCCTCACAACCGAGCATGTCCCCAACACCACCATTGTGACAGGGGTCGGGGAGGGGGCATAGTGATTCGACTCAAGACATTCAGCTCGTGACCTCATTCAAGTCGTGTTCAACTCACGTTCTCACATCTGAGATTTTGTAGGAATTTAAGTTGGAATGCTTAGATCGGGAAAGAGATGCTGACAATATGGACAGAAAAATTATAGCTTCTGTGTGAAATAACGTAACTGGAGTCAAATTGTCAACGATATGGTTGAAAACAATAGCACATTCTCCTGTCTCTATCTTCAGAAGTCGGAAGATTTGATTACTTCCCAGCACTGTCACTGCTATTTCAGAGTTAAGTTTTCATCTCTCACCTGAATTTAAATCTATCTCTCGCCAGGACTACCATAGGAACCATAGAAACCACCTGTCCTGCTCCTTTCTGGAATCCTCTAGAACATTCTCAGAGCTGTGGTCACAGTATTTTTTAAAATTTTTATTTTCTCTTTTTAACTGAATCAGTGATATTCACAGTTACGAAGTTGTTCATAATTTGGTTTCAGTCATATAATGTCCCAACATCCATCCTTTCACCACTGTAATCACCAGTGTAAATTTCCCACCACCAATGTCCCAAGTTTCCAACATTTTCTTCTCTCTCTCTCTCTCTCTCTCTCTCTCCCTCTCTCTCTCTCTCTCTCTCTCTCTCTCTCTCTCTCCCCTCTCTCCTTCTCTCTCCCTCGCCCCCTCTTTCCACTCCCCACCCTTTTGCAGTGTAGATACTGAGAGGTTTTCACATATATCCCTTTACCTACTTTCAACACTCGGTCCTTGTCTAGAGTGATAATTTCCAACTATTACTGCCACGCTAGTCCCTTCTCTACTCTGACTGCACCTAGTCACAGTATGAAAACCTGGGTGGGCTCCTGCTCCTCTTCTAGTCTAAAACCTCCAACTCTCCCCAGTACCCTCTGTCGAAACAAGTCTCCTTTAGTCGCCATCCTGAATCTGCAAGGTGTGTTTCCCACAACCTCCTCAACCTCACGTCCCACTCCCTTAATCCGCGCTCTCTGTTCCATGTTTTCTTGCATCTTTTTCCTCAAACTCTTTGATGCCTGGTCTTCCTCTGCTTGGGAAATTCATTTCTCAAGTACTCACAGGCTCCCTCTCTCCACCGTGTCAGTGCTAAAGTAGCATTCCCCAGCATGGACAATACTGACCTCTAGGGGGCTGAAAATATCTAGATGGGTGCTATAGTAGCACTTGGGACAGGGGTGCTCTCTGCTTATTCACTTAAAGGAAATTTCTGGTAGGGCACTGAGTTTTGTCATTGTCATTTTTTTTCCTGGAAAAGGGGCAGTAAGCCAAATAATTTTGGCAACTGATCTCTCTGATTTAGAGTCCCAGCTCCCCATCCCAATATTTAATAAGCTCCCTCCTACCCCTTGGTGGCTTGACTCTTAATGTTTTCCAGTCTTATTGCGTAGTTTACTCACACCCAGTGCTTCCATCCCCAGTAGAGAATGAGTTACACATGAAAGTGGCTTTTTGTTGCTTTTTGTTTACTCGGAATTTCCCAAGCCTGGGAAAGTGCTAGAGAGCAAGGCTCTCAATTACAAACAAATAAATTCTGTGGAGAAAAAAGAATTATTTACTTTGGAGTTTACTCTGCTGCAAAATGGGACAACATAAGTTAGCGTGCTTTAGGCTTTCTAAAATATGACCTGAAAAGGTTAAAAGAATAGAATTTCATGAGGGAAAATGTTATGGTTGAGTGTTCAGAGTCCCTTCAAAGTCATATATTGAAGCCCCAGCCCCCAAGGTAATTTGTTGCTTATTTTTTAAAATATAAGACCTATGTGGAGGTAACTAATGTCTAATTATGAAAAAAGGGTAAGGCTCAGATACAATGGGAATGATAGTCCTATGAGACAGAGAATAGCATGTGAGGCAAGATGGGGCACCTGATAAATGGTCAAGCCATTTGGTCAAGCCATCACCTTATGCTGTTTTGTGAAAGCAACTGAAGTATGCTAAGATAGAAATGTACCTTAAACATAATATAATTGATAAGAGAGTCATAGTGCCATTCATTACCATGATCTGGAAACAACTCAAGTGCCCGAAAACTGATGAGCAGAAAAAGAAACCCAGGTGTATGTACATAGTGGAATACTACTACTCAGCTATAATAAAAGATAAATGTTCGCAATCTGCTGCAACATGCACAGAACTAAGAGTTATACTGCTGGGTGAAGTCAGTCTGAGGGAGAGGGAATACAGAGCGATCTCTACTGTGGGGGATAAGAAGAAATGTCATAAGGGAATAACAGTTGACCGATGTCAGCAAATCCTGAAAGATAGAAGAGAGAAAGAGAGGAGAGAGGAAGAGAAAGAGAGTCAGCCTGCAGAACTGAGTCAGCCTGGGGTGGGATGCAGGAAGCTATGGGGAGACTTCAAGATATCGGTGGATGGATACTGGCTCTGGTGGAGGGTATGGTATGGGAACATAATATGACTGAAACTCTGTTCATAACAGTATTATAAATCATGCATAAAGAAATAACAGTGTTATAAATCATGTATAAATAAATAAATGGAATGCACTGTCTGTAGCACTGTCATCCCATTGTACATTGATTTGCTCAAGCAGGCACCAGTAACGTCTCCATTGCTGTTACTGTTTTGGACATATTGAATATGCCACAAGGAGCTTGCCAGGCTCTGCCGTGTGGGCCAGAATACTCTTGGTAGCTTGCCGGGCTCTCCAAGAGGGACAGAGGAATCAAACCCAGCTCAGCCGCGTGCAAGACAAATACCCTACTGGAATGAAAAAAAAAAATAAAAGTAAAGTAAGACATGCTAAACAAATAATAATATAACTAACTTCCTTGCTTGCCAGGTGAGAAGACTAAAGCCATAGAGCAGAATTAAGTTCAAGTTCCAGGTTGTAGCCCCGCACTTCTTCTGCTTGACTAAAAACCCTCCTAGCAATCCCCCTCCCCATTGTATATAACAAAAATATTCAGAGGTTCAAACTTTATCCTTATGTAAATTGATCTTCCAAAGGTTGTAGCAGAGATTAGCCCTTAAAGGTTAATGATGGTGATCTTTTCATAATATCTTAAAGGGGTAAGCAGGAATTTAATTTCTTTTTCCCACAATCTTATGCCTTTTACCAATCGTTTTTCTAACCCTATGGTTAGATCTGAAAGGGAAAATGTGATACTATTAGACAAATTCTGAGCCATAATTCTCTAAAAGTAATTTTGCCCTTGAGAGATGTAAAGGACGGGGATCGTTTAATATGGGCATGTTTTCTGCCAATACAATTGATCCTGGTTCAAAAGGCAGGATGAATGCTGCTCCTAATTTCACTGCATTTGAAAGAGAGCACCATGGCTTCTCAGAGCGCCGCTTCCCGAGCACGTCCGAAGGGCTCTGTAGCGGGGGTAGGACACAAGCCCTCCACAGCTTCCACGTGCCTCCACTCACGAGGAGCAGGGTTGGAATCAGAGGAAGCTCAGTCCCCCTGAACTCCCGCAGTTCAAACAGACACATGGTATTTATGCCCCGCCTTGTCCTGGGACCTGCATTTGGAAAGGGGCCTCCCCAGCTCTGTTGAGGAGTCTCAGTGGGACCCACTGGGGACTTAGGTGAAGCAGGGAGGAGAAGGACCGTCACTTTCTCTCCATCTGCCTCTGCCACCCAGGTCCCACTGGGAAGGCAAGGACTGGTCAAGTCTGCGATGATCTTGGCACACCAGAGCCCCGCCAGCGCTGCTAGGTGGCCGTCAGGCCACACCTGAAGTCCACTTGGTCTTCTAGGCGTGGGAGTTGACGCCCACCAACCAATTTCTCAGGGAGACAGGGACTCAGGTTGGAGCGAGGATTTGTTCTTTGCAGGAAAGGGGAGGCCAGTCCCAGGGTTGTCGGGGTTCTTGTCTTGCCTCGCAGTAAAGAATTTCATCAGTAGACAAGCAGTGAAATAAAGCAGATTTGATTTGGAGGTTTTGAAGGGGAGGAGGGAGGGCGAGAGAGAGAGAGAGAGAGAGAGAGAGAGAGAGAGAGAGAGAGAGAGAGAGAAAGAGAGAGAAAAGAGAGAGGAGAAAGGCACTCAAGGGAGAGTTCGGACTTCCCAGAGAGAGAGAGAGAGAGAGAGAGAGAGAGAGAGGAGAAGCACTCAAGAGAGAGAGTGTGGGCTTCCCAAAGAGAGAGAGAGTGAGAGGAGAGAGAAAAGAGAGAGGAGAGAGGCACTCAAGGGAGAGTGCGGGCTTCCCAGAGAGAGAGAGAGAGAGAGAGAGAGAGAGAGAGAGAGTGGGCTTCCCAAAGAGAGAGAGAGTGAGAGGAGAGAAAAAGAGAGAGGGGACGGGCACTCAAAGACAGAGAAGCCCTGAGATGCCTATAGGATGGCTTTTATATGTATATTCCTAAGGATGCCTTAGCCTGGAGTTTTCTGACAGAGCTGGGCATTGATTAGGTATTGTATCAAAGAAACAGCTTTGAAGTTTCTGGGGAATCTCTTTCAAGTCCTTAGTTGTGCCGTTATCGCTGCTAAAGTTCATCATTTCTGCAGGGTTCAGCCTCCACAGGGTCTGTTCCTGTTTTTTCTGTTTTTTTCCTGCTTTTTTCCTGTTTTCTTCTGAGGGTCTTATCAGACTCTGGCAACTTCAGGGCTACTTCTTCCCAGGACATTTTTTGCCATTGCCTCGGGAGGGTCTTCCCTGCCTGCCTGCCTGCCTGCATCATCAGGCCCTCTCAGTTCTGTACTTGGCTTGGCACAGTGGTCCTGAAGGCTGGGTACTCGGCTCAGCAGTGCTGGAGACCATCCCAAGGATGCTCGGGGAGAAAGGCAATTTGAGCTGTCCCCCCAGTTCCCTGAAGCCTCTACTTAAGGGGTGTAATTTGCATTCGTAAGTCAAGGTAAATGGGGGATGGTTAATTTGAGAAATGATGACTTAGGGTACATCAAGCTGTCAGAATTTCGAATGGATGAAATAAAGATGATGGAGTCCATTTATTTGGGAATATTCCATGTGTAAAATTCAAGTTCTATATTCACACATGGCAGGGAGGTAGGTTTTCGACTCAGTATAGGAGTCGTGTTGTTATCCCTGGAAAACTTCCCTAAGACAAGCATGAAAGAAAATGTATCGGAGAGTACTGGAAACGGGACTGATATCACTCCTGAACCAGAAGAAGGAATTTTGTTTGGGAAGTGATTTAAGAAAGCCAGACAGTTTACCTCAAAGATCCTTCCAAGTAAGAAGATTCTACCCTTACAAGCAGGCAAAGTTCTGCCTTTCTTATGGTGATAAGTAAAATCAAATCCAAATGGCACTTTTCTTCCTGGTTGTGTGAAAGGAAAGGAATAGAAATCAGAGAATCACTGGGTGGCGAAAATGAATATAGAGGAAAGGAAAGAAAAGAAACTTTAAATACTTCACAATTCGCTCAACTCCTAGTCTTGGTATTTAATGAGGAACTCGGCACCGTGATGGATTATATTCTTGGTAGCTGCCCGTTCAAGCATGTGGATTAATGTCTGAGCTCTCTTTAAAAGTCAGTTACAGGCTTTGAGACCCTTAATTTCCACATGACTGCTGCGATGATCAAGAATATTGTAAAATGTGAAAGAAAACCATTAGAAGAAATACCTTAAGGATGATATTTCAAATTATTCCTTATTGAAATAAATATTGCTACTGTGATCTCAAGTGAGAATAAGATGGGATATTGAGAGTTTGAAAACCTCCTTTGATTCCAGGTCAGTGAGAACAGATTTACCCCAAAGTACTGCTTTTTGCCTCTAATATTACTGTCAAAGAAATGGAACTTTTGCTTTTTCTTGATATTTTTCTCTCCTTATATCATCTTCCTTATTTCTTAAATGAATCTTCTTAGTGATGTCATATCTAGCCTCTTGAGTTTTCTCCTCTTTATTGATTCAACACTTTCTCTTTGTAAATATTTTGCTCATTTTCCCTCTTTTATCTGAATATCACTGGGCTGGAGTGATAGCACAGCAGGTAGGGCATTTGTCTTGTATGCGACCAACTTGGTTTGATTCCTCCATCCCTCTTGGAGAGCCCGGCAAGTTACTGAGAGTATCTCGCCCGGATGGCAGAGCCTGGCAAGATCCCCGTGGCATATTCGATATGCCAAAAACAGTAACAAGTCTCACAATGGGGATGTTACTGGTGCCTGCTTGAGCAAATCGATGAGGAACGAGATGACTGTGACAGTAATACAGAGATATCTGAATAATATTCATATCCTTAAAGGAAGGAATTCCCTGAACTTAATCATTTATTTAACTTTGTGCATCCTAATTTGGGGGATACTCCCAGTGGAGCACAGGGGTCTGGAATCTACTCTAGCTCAAGTGGTCCTGGGGACCACCACAGCTAGCCTGCAAGTGCAGGGTGGGGCTTGGGAAAGAGCTTCATCCCTTTCAGCCATCATTTCAGTCCTATATTTCATTTTTTACATATTTCAAACTCCTTAATCAAAAGGACTTCTATATGGCTCATAATTATAATTTTACCATGCCAGTCCTAAATTGTTGATAGATGTTAGGATAGAACATATCAAACACAAATACAAACTTGCTTTCTATACATTTACATTTACATTTACATTTAATTTTCTAATAAAGAGAAGACCAATTATTTATTAAATAAATAAGTATTGGGACACAGTCCTCTTTATTGTCATCATGCTACTGTCTTTATGAAATCATGAGACTAAGAAGAATGTGGGATAAAAAGAATTCCAACCAAGCACTTACATTCTGGGATAATGGTTTCATATTGAGACCAGAAAGGCTGGGGACTGAAGATTGGGAGAAAGAAAGAATTTTCAACTCAGTGATGATTGACCAGAGTTTCAACAAGATCACAGCCACTCAGAGGGAAGTCAGAGGTCCTCTGGACAAGCAAGAGAATTAAGCTTGAATTTGCAAACATTCCTCCAAGGGATATAGATAGATAGATAGATAGATAGATAGATAGATAGATAGATAGATAGATACATAGATACATAGATACATAGATACATAGATACATAGATACATAGATAGATATAGGTGATAGATATAGGTGATTATAGATAGATATAGATATAGATATAGATATAGATATAGATATAGATATAGATATAGATATAGATATAGATATAGATATAGATATAGATATAGATATAGATATAGATATAGATACATCCGGGTTCTATTCCTCCGCCTCTCTTGGAGAGCCTGGCAAGGTACTGAGAGTATCCCGTCCGCAGGGCAGAGCCTGGCAAGCTCCCCCTGGCATATACAATATGCCAAAAACAGTAACTGTCCTCCTGTTGTTCATCGATTTGCTTGAGCGGGCACCAGTAACGCCTCCATTGTGAGACTTCTTGTTACTGGTTTTGGCATATAGAATACGCCACAGGGAGCTTGCCAGGCTCTGCCCTGAGGGTGGATACTCTTGGTAGCTTGCCAGGCTCTCCAAGAGGGGCAGAGGAATTGAATCCGGGTCGGCCACACGCAAGGCAAACTCTTACCTGGCAGGGAAGACACCATGATAACAATGTACCTATCATAAAGTTTTCAGAAGGAAAGAGTGTGAAATCTAAGCCACTATGACAGTTTTATCTCTTCTGCCATGCACATAAAATTTCCCTTATGGAAACAGATCTGTGGCTTGGTCCGTGTTATAATCATTGGAGTGGAAGGGAGAAATCATTTGTAGAATCTTCCCGTGATACACAATCATTAACAAAAACTTAGGCGCACCTCTTGAGTAATTTCAGCTCTACTTAGCACTCTATTATGAGCCAGATATTCAATTAAATTCCTTTAAACTTTATATAAAGGTGTGGATTTTACTACCACTTCTAATAAAAACAGAAGTTATTCCCAAAAGTCACTTTAAAAAGGCTGGAAGGAGAATTACCCACATCATTCTTTTCCCCCTTACGCAATTAGCATGCAGCCATTTTTTTCTTGTAAATAATGTAGCCATTTCCAAGAGGATGCACCCTCCAGATAATAGTGAATAAAAAATTCAGCGAAAGCAAGCAGGCTTATAGCCTCTATAATTTTGCAGAACTGTTTTGTGCCCTGCCTTGCTGCAGCTGCTCTTGCCGGTGGGGCTGGCACCCCTCCCGAGTCCTTCCTCGTCATCTCTGCGCACCCAGCGGGGCTGCCGGGGGATCTTAGAGGGAAAGCGAATGAGGGGGTCGAGGTTTGGATGGAAATTAACAAATGGTAGGGCAGAGCCTGGCAAGCTACCCGTGCGTATTGGATATGCCAAAAGCAGTAACAAAAGCAGTAACAATAAGTCTCTCAATGAGAGACGTTACTGGTGCCCGCTCAAACAAATCGATGAGCAACGGGATGACAGTGACAGTGGCATCCGCATAGGACTTAGGCTGTTTGCAATTTTCACTTGGGCCGCATATGCTTATAAATTGGGGGACATATCTAAGGGGGAATCTGTAAGTGGGAGAAGGGAGTGCTCGCCTGGAGAGAGCTCCCAGGGCTGAGTGCAGTCTTTCCCCAGCACTATGGAGAGCAATCCTGAGCACTGCACCAGGAGTAGCTCCCAAGCTCTGCAGGGTATGGCCCTCAAAAATAAATAAATAAATAAATAAATACATAAATAAAAGAGTGCCCGAGAGGTAACACAGAGTGGGAGGCAGTTGCTTTGCATGCAGCTGACCCTGGTACTCAGGTACAAATCCTGATTACCACACAATTCCCATCACTGTCTATAGTGATCCCCGAGCACAGAGCCAGGAGTAAGCACAGGCACGTGTGGGAGGAGAGGGAAGTGCAGGGAGCATCTATCTCTCTGAGTGGACAAAGAATTCAAATGACTGCGCTCATTTGTGGGATATTAAACAAACACACACACACACACACACACAAACACACACACAGAGTATGAGACTAAGAACCAAGGACAGTAGAAAAGGCCCTGGTGGATTGGTCCCCCGTTGGAAGCCTGCCCGAAGGGCTGGAGGGAAATGTAGTTGAGACAGAGAAGGGACCATTGTGACGATGCTGGTTGGAGGGGTCCCTCTGGATGGGAGATGTGCGCTGAAAGTGGGTAAAGGACCAAACGTGATGGCCTCTCGGTATCTGTATGACAAACCGTGATGCCCCAAAGGAGAGAGAGAGGTAAGGGAGAAAAGTGCCTGCCCTAAAGGCCAGCTGGGGGAGGTGATAGGAGGGATACAGGGAATACTGGTGGTGGGAAATGTACACTGGTGGAGGGATGGGTGTTGGAACATTGTATGACTGAAACCCAATCAGGACAACTTTGTAACTGTATCTCATGGTAGTTCAATTTTAGAATGATAATAGTAAATAAAAATACATGAAACCTTATAACTGTATCTCACTGTCACTGTCACTGTCAGCCCGTTGCTCATCGATTTGCTTGAGCAGGTACCAGTAACGTCTCCATTGTGAGACTTGTTGTTACTTTTTTGGCATATCGAATACGTCACGGGGAGCTTGCCAGGCTCTGTCGTGTGAGTGAGATACTCTCGGTAGCTTGCCGGGCTCTCCGAGAGGAACGGAGGAATTGAACCCAGGTTGGCGGCATACAAGGCAAACACCATACCCGCTGTCCTATTGCTCCAGCCCAACTGTATCTCATGGTGATTCAATTTAAAAATAATAAAAAATTTAAAAATAAATAAAAATAAAATTTCTAAAAGGGCTAGCTAAACCAAAGACTAACCCCTCTCACTGTTTAATGTCTCTTGGCTCAGGATATGACTAATGTGACTGCATTTTTTTTCTAGTCTGTTCTCTGATAGCAGTCACTAACTCCAGGAAGATGAGCCCCTGAGTTAAATGTAAACCACTAATTCAAGACTCCTACCGTTGTTTTGTGACTTGAAGGTCTGGACGTAAATGTCTGCTGCATTCTTTGAAAATGTCAGGCACAGGGAAGTTGATATATTTAATTGAAAGTGAGTTAGGAACATTTGACAAGGCAGTGAATGTTTGCACAGACGAGATAGGCTTGAGAACGCTGGGCAGCTGCCTTCGAACGTGCTGTCTCCATGCAAACTGTCATGAGTTCACTGGGATCCTGGTCCTTTAACTTCCCTAAGTGGAATTTAGAAAAGCAAACAAGGGTTGCCCCGCACGTGGCAGGCCTGGGTTTGCTCCCAAACACATCCCCAGATATAGCCCTCAAACGAAAAACATTTTAATAATAACAGTAAAAACTAAAAAAGCAAACTAACGCATCATCCTTTACTTTTGAGGCAGGATGGGAGACATCCTTTACTCTCTAGACAATATTTCATCATACTTGAAAGTGAACTTTATTCAGATTTAACAAGTCTCAGTAAAACACAGAGTGGACTACGGAGCCTGGTTTCAGGAGCTGTTTTTCCACTGTTCTTAGGCCACTGAAAGATTTTTTCCCCCCTTATACCTTATATAATTCCTGCAAGTTATTTTCAAGGGACCATTTGGCATGTGCAATTATTTATCATCAAATATTTGTAAATGAAAGTGCTAGAGGATGAGCCAGAATAGAGACAGCTAATATTTCAGTGAGTCTGAATGGCAGGCACAGAACCATGCAGACATTTCCAAAAGAGCAAAATGTCAGGCTGCAAAATTGCCTTTCCCAGCTCCTTCTTAGTCCTAATCGTTGAGGAATAAAGGTGGAAATCATTTGCAAGACATCTGAGTAGAATTGGCAGCAGCCGCCCAACTCTGTACCATTCATTCATTAATCTAGTTTGCGACTTAACAAATCATTTAAAGATGAACATGTTTAGGGAAAAAGTTTGTTTGATGCTATGAGGATTTCTGAAGTCAGTAAGTAAGTCTGCTCAAATCTCTCTGTAAACACTGGAAAAATCCAAATGCAATTTACCTCGGAAGTAAAGTTTCTTATCTGCTGGAATTTAGGAGTAATTGCTGGTTTCAGTTTGAATTATTGAATGGATCCGGATGGGGGGGCGTGGGGGAGTAAAAGAAAATGCATGAAAATACGTGAATGGTGGCTGTCAGGCCGTGAATGATTCATTCTGAGTTTGCCTGGTGTCCTCTTGGCAAACACCCGCCCAAGCGCATTGCAGATGCCAGTTTGATGCTTTGTAGTGTGCTTCTCCTGGCAAACAACTAGGATTTCTAAGTCTGACTTAAGCAAGGGAAGTATTAGATGGAGAAAAGCTAAAGAACTGGGCTCTGAGGCATGGATCCCGGGATGCATGTTTGAGCTTTAAGTGTGAGTAACTTAGTTCCGGAAAGGATAAATCATTTAATGAGTATAATTTTCCCAACTCTGTGAGCAGAATGTGTTCATTAAGGTGCAGAGTCAGCATAGTTAGCACTGTTGTCCTGTTGTTCATCAATTTGCTCGAGGGGGCACCAGTAACGTCTCCATTGTGAGACTTGTTGTTACTGTTTTTGGCATATTGAATATGACATGGGTAGCTTGCCAGGCTCTGCCGTGTGGGTGAGGTACTCTCGGTAGCTTGCCGGGCTCTCTCAGAGGGGTGAAGGAATTGAACCTGGATCACTGCTTGCAAGGCAAACGCCCTACCCACTGTGCTATTGCTCCAGTCCTGGCAGAGTCAGAGGTACCCCAAAATGTCCTGGTCTTGTGAGGGCAAAACTGATGTCACGACAGACTAGAGCTAACTAACATTAAGTCTCCACTGGGCCTCAGTTTCCCTAAAGCAGGACTCAAAGTTTCTGGTAAACTCCCAGTTGAGTAATTTGCCGAGATAAGGAATTGGGCAGTTGGGTCTGACCAGTCGTGTATCCTCCCTAGAAACTGTTACTAACCATTGTCTAATTGCCGAGCACCATTGTAACGGGGCCAATGCTAAAACTAGACCAGTATATAAACTGTTCTTCACCTGAACCCTCTATAAACTGCTTGTGATTTGGAGTCGAGGTCCTGTCAAGACTTCACTGCATTGGATGAGACTCGGACCCTAGCTCGAGCTAGTGCTGGCTCGGGCTAGTAATAAAGTTCCTTTGCTTTCGCACTATTGTGTGTGGACTTGGTCTCTCCGCTCTTGGGGAATCCAATACTCGGGCATAACAGTCTCACTCAAGACTACTGTCTGGGGTAAAATCTGTCCCTGTAATCCCCAAAAGTTGCAGAGCGCCCAAGGCAGCCAGAATCCCGGAGTTTTGATGAGTATTTTCTTTTATGCTGATATCAAAGTAACAAGAATGGAAAAAAAATATGAAACTGTGCACGTGTTTACAACGGTACTTTGATTTTCCTTGAAATGTTTATTTTAGAGCGGCTCCTTTGGTGACCCTCGTCACTCCTGGGATTTAGTTTGCTTAAGGGGAATCAAGCCATCGCTAGGAGACTGCTGTGAACAGTGAAGAGAGCACAGGATCTGAGCCCAGCCTTGGATCTGTGAGTTTTACTTGTGGAAGTTGTGAACAAGTTGACTGCTCTTCGGGACACCCATTGTTAGTCTTGGGGCACCAGTCTCTTCCTCTTCACCCAGCATGAAGAGGAAGAGACTGGACATATACCTCTGCCAGGGGCAGGTCCAGAGAGCAGGGCTAGAGGTCAGGGAAGGCTGGGAAAGGCTGATCTTTGGAGATGACCAAGTTGTCTGTGTGAGTCATCTGGCTCCTTCATCGCCATTCTTACTCAATTCCGTTGAAGAGGAAGATACTCCACAGTGAAGAACCCTGTATACTGCCCACCATCAAGCCAGAGGAGCGACATCATGAGAAAAAGAGGGTCCTTAGAAACAAAACGTCCAGTCTTATCTTACAAGGAACTGGTCCCGTTGCCATCCAAGTTTGGAGGATTGTAAATCAGAGACTTTAGCTGTTGCTTTCATATCCGTGTGAGTCCAACACCCTGTTGGATGAATATGGACAGTCTTGCCATGCATGAATCTGAAATAAAATCATCATCATCATCATCATCATCCTCATCATCATCCTGTTGACCATCGAATTTCTCAAGCGGTCTCAGTAACGTCTCCATTCGTCCTAGCCCTGAAATTTTAGAAACCTCTCTCTACTCATCCTTTCCAATGATGCTGCATTAGAGGCTCTTTCAGGGTCAGGGGAATGAGACCCAGCATTGTTACTGGTTTGGGCATATGAATACACCATGAGACGTTTGCGAGGCTCTCCCATGTGGGCAGGAAACTCTTGATAGCTTGCCAGGTTCTCCCAGAGGGAGAAGTAGGCTATAAGATGTCTGGGAGCTTGGTTTTAAGTCTCTAGATGTTGGCTGTTGGTGGGATTACACGGCACTGGGGGCAGTCCCTGGGTGTGATCTCCTAGCTACTGGAAAATGGGAAATCTGGGCGGAAGAGGCCCAGCCCCGACCCGAGCAGGCTTGGAGGTCTCAGCCCCGGGTCCCACACAACTGGGTTCCTCTATTGGTACCTTCATGCATGAGGCTTGTCTGAACATGTGGAGAGGGGCCTTGAACATGTCTGTGGCTAGGCTCCGGAGGTCTTTGGCTGTGAGAGCTCTGCTTGGGGCTGGGAGGGAAGCTGGAGCCCACCCACTCCTAGAGGCCCCAGAGAAGACAGCCAGGCATGCGGGCAAGAGACTCTCTGCCTGAAATAGAATAGAAGAGAAAATTTTGTCATTGAATATTGATTCAGTGAGTTCTAATACTTTTTCAAGGCTCCAAAGGTTTTGCAAAATCAAGAAGGTGAAGAAATAACACAAGCATTGCTAATTCAAAGTTTAGAGAGAGTTGCTTGCATTGAAAATAGACTATAAGTGGCCTGTGTCACTTCTCTTGGAAGCCTGGTTATTGCCACACCCACTTTAGTCTCTTTCTCTCTATCCTTCTGATCCACTGTAACCATGTGTGTGCTAAACATTTCTGGCTTTAGCTTAAACAGTCCTTAGTGTGTCATCAAAGAAATAGCATATAATATTAAACACGAAAACTGAAATCTCAATTTTGCCAATATTTTTGGCAAGTTGGAATTAAGACCCTCCAACATTTAGTTCAACATTAGTTGAACATTAGTTAGACATCAGAATTTATTTTAACAGACAAAGGGGTGATCAGAAACTCAGGAGTCTATGGAGCCAATAACTGCAAGAAGAAAAAGGTGGTTCAATGGAGACAGGAACTAAGTGCTGCTGAGAAACCATGAAATGAGGACCAAAAAGACACAGCAGATTGGAAAACACGGGGTTGTATACCCTGAACACTACCATCGAGATGGAGTGATAGGCAAGCCAGCCAGAACCATGAGGGCATGGGGAATACAAAAGTGGGTGAAGCCATTTGTGGAATATAAAGTTACATAATAGGAGAATAACACCTAAGGATAGTACAGATCAGGGCCTGGAGGGTGGCCCCATGGCTTGGAAGCCGATCTCATGTGCTGGGGGAAAAGGCAGGCGGGATGGAGAAGAGACCACTAAGTAGATGATGATTGGAGGGATTGCTCGGGATGGGAGATGCGTGCTGAAAGTAGACTATAGACCAAACATGATGGCTGCTTGGATCCTATATTGCAAACCATAATACCCAAAAGATAACATCCAAAAGGAGAGAGAGATAGTAAGAGGGAATGTGTCTGCCACAGAGGCAGGGGGTGGGAAGGGGTGGGGGTGGCGGGAGGGACACTGGGAACAACGGTGGTGGAGAATGGGCACTGGTGGAGGGATGGGTACTCCAACATTGATTGAAACATAATCATGAGAATTTGTAAGTCTGTAACTGTATCTCAGAGTAATTCATTAAAAAATAAGGATTGGGAAATAAATGAATGAATGAATAAGATGTTAAAAACAAAGTGAGTCAAGCAGTGTAGGGTAAATAAAGCAAGCTGGACTCCAGCAGAGAATTGGAGCTGCTTGAGTTACAGCCTGTGAACAAGCGGAAAATACAACGATGAGAGGTAAGAAAGGTGGATGGAGCGCCGATAACTGATGCAGACAGCAGAAAGCAGCTGAACGCAAGGAGGGAAATCAGCGGAAGCCCAAGTCTTAGCCCAGTTGGCCTCCTCCTCTGTGATGGATGGGTCCAAAGCAGACTCCCAGAGCTGAGTCAGGGGAAAGGTCAGAGGTCACCACCAGCGGAAGGCAGAGAACACATACCGGGGCGCCAAGACTAACTAATGGAAGGGCAGGTTTTCATGCCAGGAGTCCAGGGAGAGGAGCATTGTTGTGCAAAGTTTGACTTGCTTCCTCGGACAGGAAAGAGAAGCAATCACCTTAACGGCCTCTAGGGGGCAGCACCTGGAGAATATGGTTAGTGCAGAAGGGAAAGTTGGTGAGGAGAGGGATTTTAAAGAATTCCTGAATTTCAAAAGGTAAGGGGGGGGGGGGATTTCAGAGGCTGTTGGTGCAGGGAGGCAGGCACTAATCTTTTTTAAGATTTTATTATTGAATCACTGTGAGATCGATCTCTGCAAAGCTGCTCATAATTAGGTTTCAGTCATACAGTATTCCAACACCCATCCCTCCACCCGAGTACATTTCCCAGCACCAGTGTCCCCAGGTTCCCTCCCATCAACCCCCTGCTCCATCCCTCCATCCTCCTGCCTGCCTCTATGGCAGGCACTTGCTTTTCTTCTCTCTCTCTCTCTCTCTCTCTCTCTCTCTCTCTCTCTCTCTCTCTCTCTCTCTCTCTCTCTCTCTCTCTCTCTCTCTCTCTCTCTCTCTCTCTCTCTCTCTCTCTCTCTCTCTCTCTCTCTCTCTCTCTCTCTCTCTCTCTCTCCTCCCCATCCCCCCGCCCATGTCTGAAGACTGCAGAGTGAGGGGTCCCCTGCATGTATGATGAAAATCGTTCTGCAGGACATGGGTGCCTCATGCAGGCACTTCGATACTTCGAGTGGCTGCCTCAGCTGGGTGCAAATGAGTTTTGATGCTGGTCTGGCTCAGACAGTTCCAGGGTCACAAGGCAAAAGCCACCAGAGCCCCTTACAGGCCAAACCCAGGGGAGCTACTGACCCTGCAGATAATTCTGTAGTAGGGTTTTGTATACAGAGCTTTCATGAAAAGATGAAGGGAGGCACCAGAGGGGGCAGAGGTGGGAATGACACCATCAAAACAAAATATTAATTCTGTGCAAAATAACTCCAAACTAGTCCTTTTGCCATAAATGTGAAAATGGTTAATGGCTTGAACTACTTATTATTAATATGTAGTTATAGCCAAGGACAGGATTTGCATTAAAAACAAAAAGCACAATGTTTATCTCCTTGAAGTGATGAGCAGAAATGGGACATGAAGCGGTCATTTCTTAAGGTGTTTAAGAAATAAGAAGCAGAGTTTACTCTCACACACACACACTCACACACACACAAACACACACAGAGCACTGCCAAGAAAGCTAGTTATTAACATCGCATTGGTAAGATCTTTTTTTAATTTTATAAATAATTAGCCACATTAGGCATAATGTGAGCTAGTAATCTCTTTTTTTTTAAATAGAGAAATTAGGCCGGACAAAGTTAGAACATTTAATATTTATATCACAATAAATATGCAAAAGGTATAGGCTACTTAAGTGAAAAGTATAAGTTTTGGCATTCCTCCTGCCACACACCAGGACTCAAGAAGGGCGGGAAGACAGCTCCATTTCTCAGGAACCAACGTTTCATCTGCAAACGCTCAGGGGTCCAGTTTACCAGTCCGATGGTGGGGGCTGGGGGCAAGTATTACATGCAGAGTGCATTGCGTTTTCACAACACCTGACTACCAGAATAGCAGCAAACATGACTGGCCCTGCGTATGTCTTCAGCCACTTTCATGCCATGTGTTGGAGAATCCCACACAGCGGGCAGAGCGATAGTACGGAGGGTGGGGCGCTGGCCTCACACAGTGCCAACCCGGGTTGGACCCCAGAACCACATATGGTTCCCCAAGCACCGCCAGGAATCGTCCCTAAGCACAGAGCCAGGTGTGATCCATGAGCACAGAGTGTAGGGACGGGGGTAGGGGAGAGAGAGAGAGACAGAGAGAGACAGAGAGAGACATAGAGACAGAGAGAGACAGAGACAAAGAGAAAGTGTTTCAACATAACGGTGAGTGCAAGATGCAGGCCAACTCTACCATTTGATTGTTTTTCCTGCTGATTATCAACGTTTTTTCCATTTTTCTTTTTCTGATCCAAATTTTTCTTTTGTGGTTCATGTGAGGTTCGAATCAGTGTGTCTGTAACTAAGAAAGTTTGGGGTTTTGTGCCTGTATCTATTCAACAACTTCAGACTGAACAGATTTTGTACTTCTCTTATTCTTCCTTCCCCTTACTATGTTATTGTTGTTTCATTCTATTCTTGCTCATATTCCTGCCATTGACAACTATACTCAAAGTTTTATTTCTTCTCGTCCTAGAAAGGAACTTTTCTGTCAGTAAAAGCCTGGTGATGGTAAATTCTATTTTATTTATTAAGAAAAATATTTCTCTATTCTACTTGAGTGATAATTTTTCAGGCTAGCATATTCTTGGCTGAGAGTTTTTATCTTTTTAGTTTGTGGGGGTTTTTTGTTGTTGGTTTTTGCTTTTGGGGTCACAACTGGCGATGCACAGGGGTTACTCCTGGCTCCACACTCAGGAATTACTCCTGGTGGTGCTCAGGGGACCATATAGGATGCTGGAAATCAAACCCAGGTCAGCTGCATGCAAGGGAAACGCTCTACCTGCTGTGCTATTGCTCAAGCCCCTATCTTTTTAATCTGTGAATATGTTATCCCATCCCTCTACCAGCCAGCAGAATTGTTCCTGAGAATTCCATTAGCCTGACTGAGATGCCATACATTGCCATATATGTTTGTGTATGTGTCTCTGTATATATATATATACATACATATAAATATGTATAAATATTTTATAAATTTCTCTAGAATCCCTTAATATTTTTTATCATTGACAATTAGGCAAAAATACATACATGTCCTCTTGTTGTTTTTGAAATAACAGTTGTTTTTTTAATAATAAAAGAGTGTTGACTTAGTTAAATCCTTTACCTGCCATTGAAAGCTCATGCAATTTAGTTCTGTCCTACTGATATAACTATTAAATCCATTGATGCTTAGATATTAGTCTTTTGACATTCATAAATTTCAATGTCTTATCAGCTTCCCATATTTAGGGCTGGGGAACTTGTTAGTGACCCTTTATCCCATTATCTTTATATTTCTTCTTCTAATGGAATCTGATAATTCTTGAATGGCTTCTTCATTTTTCCTAACTCACTGTCTTCTTGTATTATTACTGGAATTTTCTTTTCTGTTACGCGATTTCCTCCATGAGACTGGGTCTATCTGCTGTGTTTTTCCGGAGATTTGCATTTCATTCTTTGTGTTGTTCTTATCTAGCACCTGGAGACTTGCTTGGTGTCTGTGACTTTCATCTCTTCAATGAAGATGAAGAACTGCTTGTGCGTTTCCTTTCTTATTTCATTAATGTTCTGCATTCTTTTGTTCTGCATTCAAGTGCCTTTGATGCATCTCATTGATTTCCTTCTTTCTATTTAAAATGTATTAAACTACCCATTCCTATGTTGTTTAGAATGATTTCCGAACAATTTTCTTTCTCTTTCATTCTGTAGCTTACGTTTAACCTTTTTTGACACTGACTTTCTTTTTCCAAAAGGAGGAACTGTGGGTCTTGCTCTATTTTGTATGGTTTGGGGTGGGGGGTGACTTTCGAGTATAAATGGGGAGAGAAACTTTCCTTCATCACTTGGTGAGGACTATCCTAAGTAAAAAATCTCTCTCTGTCTCATCACGTGACTCAACCCATTTTTCTCTCAGAGCTCAGTATCTGTCCCCAGTCCTTCCTCGGGCCCCAGTGCTGGAAATGTATCTGCTGGTGTCTTTCTGGGATTCGCAGTGTTGGGAGAGGAATCTCAGTCTTCCATCCTGTATTAGTTAGGATGAATCAAGGTGTTTGTAGCCTGATATCCTGGTGTTTGTAGCCTGATATCCTGGCATCTTCTGAGGCTTAGTTCTGTTGAGGGGGGGTGGGGAAAGGAAAGAGAAGTTTAGCTTCTTTTGATAGTCACTGTCACTGTCATCGCATTGCTCATCGATTTGATATACCAGCAAAAATCACTGGGGTTCAGAGTCTAATTGGCATAACAATTTCCGGCCAAGTGTGCTTCCCCCACTTACTAAGAAAGCTCCCAGGATTGGGGGAACAACTACAGACACAGGTACAGTGTTAAGTGTTCTGACTTCTGCTTAGTCTACATTCAGGCTTTCAGAACTCCAAAGCTCTATTTTGTTCAGTGTTGTTGGTTTTTTTTAAATTTTCAGCCACACCTAGCTCTGCTCAGGATAAATTCTCCTGGTTCTGCATTCAGGGATGACTCCTGGCAGTGCTCAGGGGACCATATGGTCAGAAGGATCAAACCCAGGTTGGCTAAGTGTGAGACAAGTGCCCTTCCCACTATACTATTTCTCTGACCCCACAAAGCTTTTTAATTTGCCTCAAAGCTGAAACTCTGACCTCCCTCTTCACATTCTACAAATAGCACAAATTCTGATGACTACTTAGATATATTCCACACCACAGTCCTCAGGTCAGGTTAGTCTTCCTAACCCCAGTAGGTTCCTAGTCTCATGATTACTTTTGGATCATAACAGCATTTGCCTATGACCATGCTCTCAATTTATAGTTGAGTGTTGTGGCACTTTGGCCTGGCTCATTTAAATGCCATGGTAGCTCACAGATTGCCCTGGGTCCATTCCGTCCCTAGTCAGGACCCTGCTTTTGGTGTGTTAAAAACTAAGAGCAACTGAGTCGAGAAAGCAGATGCCCAGAAGTAAATATTATTGGAGTCAATCAACTCCCAAGTTACAAAGCGTAATATTAACTGTTTTCCTGTGTCCATACAAAAAGGACGTTGCTTTAAGGTAAACTAAGTTCCCTGTGGCAAGGCTGAAAGGACAAACCCAATGTTATCCTACATATGACCATATTATATATTCCTGGATTAAATTTGTTGCCATTTCACTGAATATTATGGCATCAAATATTTGGCAGAAAATACTTCTTAATATTCTGCTACACCATATGGCAAATAGGTGTGAGCATTTCCTTCCAGTACAACTTTCCAAATTGCATAATTTTCCTTGTGAGTCTTTCCTTCCCGTATGACTTCCCAGTTTGGTTCAGAGACTGAGCGATGAAGCCAGGAAGGAAATGTGAACTTTTATTTAAACTCTGTCACAAACAGTTGTTCGACTACGGGTTTCTCAGTAACTTCTCTTGGATTGATTTTCTTGAGCTGCATTGGGCTATATTTCAGATTTCTTTCCACACCACTGTGATAAAATTCTGGGAATACAGTGATTACCACTTGTATCACTTGTCACTTGTCATCCGGTTGTTCATTGATTTGCTTGAGCGGACACCGGTCACGTCTCCATTCGTCCCTGTCGCGTGCTAGTGTAGACCAATGGCATCTGCTCACTCCAACAGATTTGAATCCCATCAAATATTACCACACCATAGTTGATGGGATTCAAATATAGTGTGAACTATAGGAACACCTGTAATGTCGATTAGAGACCACCCTAAAAGCCTCTGTTCCTCTCAGAGAGCCCTGCAAGCCACCGAGAGTATCCCACCCACACGGCAGAGCCTGGCAAGCTACCTGTGGCATATTCAATATGCCAAAAACAGTAACAACAATGGGCCTCATTCTCCTGACAGTGATTATAAGGCCCTAAAATATATAAACATATAAGCCAGGTATGGTCAGACCTTATCTACCTATCTCTGAGAATAAAGAGTCATATCTACAACTGATGCTGTTTGGGGCGATGGATTTAATGTGATTCACACCTCAGTAAATTTGTTATTTGGCCCATACCACTGGCCAATATTCTACAGATTACTCCAGGGAATTTGTTAGCAAATTCATATCCATCCACTGTGAACTGCATGTAGGCCTCTCAAAAGTGGCTTATGTGTCACCATAAAATAAGAAATAAACTGATCTAATAGGCCCCATTTTATATTTTTATATGGGATTGCTTTTTAAAATATTAATTATTTTTATTTTTATTAAGGTCACAATGGTTTATAAAAGTATAATGTATTTTTTGGTTGGTTTTTTTTTTTGCTTTTTGCTTTTTGGGTCACACCTGGCGATGCACAGGGGTTACTCCTGGCTCTGCACTCAGGAATTACTCCTGGCGGTGCTCAGGGGACCATATGGGATGCTGGGAATCGAACCTGGGTTGGCCGCATGCAAGGCAAATACCCTACCCGCTGTGCTATTGCTCCAGCCCCTAAATATGTATATTTTAAGGATACAATGTTATCATCCATCACCACCAAAAGTGCCAATATCTCATCAGGCCCTGCTCTTCCTAGTACCCTTCCTGCCTACCCCAGACTGCTGAAAATCTGCTGCAATATCCTTTCATTAAAGTCTGAGTCTCCCCAACTTCCAGTCACCCCTGCCATTGGATGTTACCTTTCCCCTTGCTTTGTTTCTTAATATACCACACACATGTGGGATCTTCTGGTATTTGTCTCCTACTTTATTTCACTTAACATGACAACCTCCAGTTCTTTATTTTATTTATACTTATCAAAGAGCAAGAGTTTATCCTTTCTTATGATTGAGTAGTACGCCATTGAGCATATGTACTACATTTCTAAAATGTTATATTTTTAACTGGATCACCATGAGATACACAGTTGCAAAGTTGTTTATGATTGGGTATCAGTAATATACTGTTGCAATACCCATTTCTTTACCAGTGTACATTTCCCACCACTAATGACCAATGTCCCCAGTTTCCCTTCTGCCCACTCTCACCCCACTGCCTGCCTCCATGGCAGACACTTTTCCTCCCCCCTCCCTCTGCTCCTCTCTCTCCTCCTCTCTCCCTCTCCCTCTCTTTATCCCTCTCTTTCCCTCCCCCTCTCCCTCTCTCTCTCTCCCTGCCTCTCACTCTCCCTATCTCCCCCCATCTCTCCCTCTCTCCCTCTCTCTATCTCTTTCTCTCACCCTATTTTAAATTAAAAAGGAAAGTACACACAGACAGACATTTCTCATTATTAATGACAATTGAAGAGAGCCTTAGAAGAAATAATTCCAAAGATATTTCTATTTGGCCTGGAATTTTCCTATGATTTTTGACAGATTTATTGACCTACTTGTATTTTATCTAAGATAATATCTGAAAGAGATTCTTTGATTTGATTTCATTGTATTAGGTATTTTACAGTCAGTGGTGTAGATTTAAGTAGTTTGTCTCTTTCTACTTGCCAATGAGTAGAAGAAGGCGTGACTGCAAAGCGAGTTAGTTACGACAGGGAGCTGGGTCAATGTCTAAAAACTGTTTTGTGACTTACCCATAACAAGGGAAGCCCTCATGTAGTGGAGATGACCAACAGCGCTATATTGCTAAAGGGTACTCTGAAGAGTAGGATCTGAAGAGATAGTGGCACTTCCGGTGGTGTTGTATGATAACATTGCACCCTCAAAACATTATTAACATTGCATCCACAGATGACAAAAATCTAGCAAACTTCCCTGGAATTGTGCATAGCTGGCAAAGATGCAGAGAGGTGCTGAAGGGGAGTCAGTGGTGGCTGGAGCCAAGATGGTCAGCATGTAACAGCTGCATGCTGAGACCCACCCCCATGGCCATTTACTTTACGTGTTTTCAAATGTTCCTGGTCCAGCTGTTTCACGGATCAAGGCAGAATTTTACAACTTTTTCAGTCGCATTCATTCTTTGGCCGCCTCTAAGAAAGAGTGGGTCATAGCTGAATGTTCTAGTTATTTAATGATCAAAATGGTAGAGAGTTGCAACCATTTCATGAACTAAAGAATCCAGAAAGATCTTGAAACGTATACTTTCAGGCTTTTCTGCTTTCTGTAAGTCCTACTCAAAATGCTTTACCCAATGCCCTGTTGTGATTTGCTAAGTTACTAATCCTCCTAATTTTCTTCGGAGGAGCACAAGCCCCCAGACTCCATCTACATAAAGACTCTCCATCTTCTCCTTATTTTCATAATGAATGATCTCAATGAGACATTTAACCTTCGTCATGGACCTATCATTTTGATCATTTCAGTATTCAGTCCTTCAGAACAGTTTTTTAATTTACCTTCCCATTTTATGAATAGCGATTGAATTTATTATTTTTACATTTCACCTTCCCTTAGAGTTAATAAAATGTGTTTTTATTGACCACCAGAATGATGGTCTTTAATGATAGGTGATATTGAATTGAACAGTTGTACTTAAGTTTATATCTGGAGGTCAGCTTTCCCATTTTCTAAGATGGTTAATGCCAACCATTCTAAAATGACATTCCCCAAAATGTATTTCACAGAATTTTATTTACATGGGATCAATTTTAATGGGTATTTTGTCAGAATACATTAAGGAAACATCAAGTAATGGAAGTGGTGGGGTCAGTGGGGCTCCTGGGCTCGGGATCACTCCTGGGATGCTCATGGGACCATCTGGGATACTGCTGATAGACCCCAGGTCAGCCACAGGCAAGGCAAATGTCCTGCCTTCTCTACTATTGCTCTGGGACCCAAATAGGTTTTATTATTTGGAACATCTCAGTGGAATGGGTGGAAGACTGTCCCTTGTGAATCTCTAGGAGAAGATCATAATATAATCTCCTGACATGTTTCCATTGAGCCACTCAAAGGATTCTTGTTCTGAGAAATAATCTTTGGGAAATGTGCTGACATAAATTTATGAAGGCAAGGAGATGAATATGAGCTGTAAAGAACGTATCTTGTTTATCACTTCAGATTGGTTTGGGAGACTCCTGGGAGCTGCGGAAGGGAACCAGGGGCCACTCCCTGTGCTTCCTGGTCAACAGGCCACCCCAGCACTCCGTGGGTCTGCCACCATGCAGGGGAACACACGGTGCCAGGGGTTGAACCTGGGTCAGCCACATGCAAGGCATGTACTTCACCCCCCACCGTCTCTCCAACTCCTCCTGTTTTCTGCTTCTATTTCTAGATACCGTTCTGCACTCTTCATCAGAATGTTGACATCACAACAATGTTAAACGAAAGATTAGCTATTTCAATAAAACTGATGAAAACATATGTAAGTCATGGGTGATAGCCATAGTTAACCTTGAATAAAATTATGTCTGAGTTTTGACATAAGTATTTTTGTGATATTTCTGACACTACTAAAATATGACTGCAGTATCTCTGTATACATAGAGAACAAATGTTAACCCAGATGGAAATATGGGGATATTCAAGTAGCATTTAATGTTTTTCTTTGGCACTTCTCAATCATACTTCTGCTAAATAGATTGTTTGTTTGTTTGTTTTTGCTTTTTGGGTCACACCCAGCAATGCACAGGGTGCACTCCTGGCTCATGCACTCAGGAATCTCCCCTGGCGGTGCTCAGGGGACCATATGGGATGCTGGGATTTGAACCCGGGTCGGCTGCATGCAACGCAAACGCCCTACCCGCTGTGCTATCACTCCAACCCCTAAATAGATTGTTAAGAAGCACAAAGCATTTAATTGTATTAGTTATTTTATAAAACAGTGGTGTAGATTTAAGTAGTTTGTAAAAAGGTGCTGAAGTACCAATAATATAATCATATTTTCCATTATGGGTGCCAGTCAACTGGGAAATAGATCCAAGGATCAGATGGAGAATTAAATATGAAACTAGGTTTACTCTTAGATCTCTTAGAATACTTTTGCCCATAAGATAGAGGAAATCAACCAGCTGAAAATGACAAAGTAATTCCTCATCTCATATAACACATTCGTGTGTAGATCTTCTGGAGGTCAAAGCTCCAATACTATTCCCCAGCTATTCTTGTGTTTTTCTGTCTCCTCTATGTGTTAGCTTTACCATCAAGCTTGAAATAAAAGAGATGTGTTAGTTATAGGTATAAATCTAGACCAAAAAAGCCCAGAAGAAAAAGAACATTTCTACTTTTTCTTAGGCATAGACAATTTTTTCCTAGTTTTCTCTGACAGTTACTTGGCCAGAATTGAGTTTCTTGTCATTTCAAAAATCTAGCAAAGGTAATGCAGTTATGATTGGTTTAGAAAAATAAGAAAATTGTAGAGTTGGGGAGAAGGCTACCTCTTCTTACACTTGATAAAAGGGGGATCAGGAAATGAGTAGTGTGTTACAGCCAAGAGCACTTCACTATTATCCAACTTTCAGGATCCCTGAGAGTCAGATGTTTTTGACTTGTTTCCCTTAATATTGAACTTCCCCACCCTAGTGACGGGCAACTAAAATGGAGGGCCAGTCTGTTAAAATTGACCCTTCCTTTCTTACCATGTGCAGAAGCAGCCAGGGTGAGAGCAACTCCAGCTCTTCCTATAAACAAACCTGTGTTCCAGGAGCAACAGACAGAGGGAAAGACCCAGAAGTGATCCGAAGTCAAGAGAACTTACTTTGCTCTTAGAGCCATGGATACATCCCTCCACTCAGGGCACAGTAAGTGAAAGCATGGAAATTGGGAGCTATGCCCAATTACTCCCCAGGAAGTGTTGACAGAAGTTCCTGTTGAATTAGTGGGAATCCCAGAATGAAAGGGGAACGTTTGCTCATCAGTAAAACCCAAGGCGTTGGGGGGGGGGGGGGTGGGGAGCAGAAGGTACAGCAGTTAGATAAAATCAACAGTCAGGTAGGCATCCAGTTATCCTGTAACCCTACAATGATCCCTAATCTTTATCACACTGAGAGCTGAGTGCAGGATGAGCATGGCCCGGAAGGCATCATTTCAGACCTAAGGCGGACATGTCCTGTCTTCACTGTGACACTAAATGGAAGTGTAACAGCTAAGAGAGACACTTGAGTGTCTCCAAATGTAAAGTACTGCTGAGAGAAGCAAGGCAAGGTTTCTTTCTCCTGACCAGTTAGTCGAAGATTTAACCAAATGAATGAAATTCAGGATATGGAGAGCTGACTGAATTTTTTTTAAAGAAAAAAAGGTCTGGGAGGAAAATATCAGGTAAAGGAAAGGAGACTCCTTAGTCCAGATGCAGAAGAAAGGGATCCTTCACTGTTTTGAGGATACTCTGCATCATGGCTTAAAGATGGCGCTCACAGTTGGATCAGTGAAACCCAAGAGCAAGCTGAGCAGAGGCTGATAGGACATGTAGAAAATTTTAACTACTACACATTACAGTTGAGGCAAAATATTATTTTTCTACCTTTTCTGCCTGATATCTGCAGTGAGATTTTTCAGTGGAACTTAGATAATGTTGGGCATGTGCAGTAAGAGTTAATAATTAAGAAGTATTAGCCATGGGCACTTGGGAATGGGTATGAAAGAAATAAAACACGTATATTCTTCACCAACAGATATAAAAAATATGCCAAATAAATTAGATAATAATATCAGACAATGAGACGACAGTACCTTTGCCTGTGGCAGTTCTGAAACTCCACACTTTGGAGTCTATGGTGCCTGATTTTGACTCTTCTACCAAATGTCTAATGCAGTTAGACAGTCATCAAATATTTATGCTATCTTTTTCTTTGAGTTCAGGAGCTTTCCCAAATCATTTGTACAAAGTCAGCCAAATAAAGTGGGTGGTAAGGATCAGGGCTACCATTATTATAGACCAAAACTCTGGGGCAAGTAAGAAATGACATAGTTTTAATTGTTTGGCTTGTAAACTGTGAAGCACAGCATTAGAACTATAAACTCATGGTATTTTAAAAAGACATTTACAATTAAGTATTTGAGCAAAAGTAATGACCCTAGGGAAAATAAACCCATCTTGCTCTTAGATGACTTTAAAAAAATTTTTTTATTCTTATTTTTTGCTTTTTGGGTCACACCCAGCGATGCTCAGGGGTTACTCCTGGCTTTGCACTCAAGCGTTACTCCTGGCAGTGCTTGGGGGACCATATGGGATCCGGGGATTGAACCGGGGTTGGCCACATGCAAGGCAAAGGCCCTACCCGCTGTGCTATCGCTCCAGTCCGCTCTTAGATGACTTTAAAGGACGGGTCTGGCTGAATACCGGAATCTCTCTGCACGTTCTAAGGAACACTCGTCCGCTGTGCTTCCACCTCAACTTTCCAAGTTCTGTAGCACGTGGGAGAGATGACTTTTCTCCAGCAGGGACGCTGAAGTCACAGTGGTCTTCCTCAAGTGACTTTTCACAAGTTTTGGACCCAGCATGGACCCTCAAAGCAGATATTGCTGTGTGCCTCAAAAATAAAAAAAAGAAGAAAGAAAGAAAGAAAGAAAGAAAGAAAGAAAGAAAGAAAGAAAGAAAGAAAGAAAGAAAGAAAGAAAGAAAGAAAGAAAGAAAGAAAGGAAGAAAGAAAGGAGAAAAATTTAGCTCCGCCCCCATTTTTTGGTGATTTTTGTATTCTACCCAAGTGCTCAGGAAGAATCCTTAACTCTGTGCTCAGGGAGAGAGCAAGTGCTATTGCTTCCAGCAGTATTGGGGGGACCATCTGCAGTACTAGTGAAGTAGGCTCAGCCATGTGCATGATAAGTGCCTTACCCCAGTACTCTCTCTTCAGCCCCTACAATTCGTTTTATTCATTTATTAGCACAGCCTTATGTCAAACAGGTATACAGCTTTTAGCAACCTCTATGAAATCTTAGCAACATGCCTCTTTATAGAAACATTTAATTACTATTTACTTCTCAAAACCATCACTCACTTCACATAGGAAATAAAATAACTATCTGGAAGCAGTGGCCATAAAAATAGTAGTGATAATAATTAATAGCTGAATTTATTTGAATCAGAGGTGGTGGCCAAACTTTCTTGGCCACCCCTCACCCCTTTTCAGAATATAATTTTGTGCCATCTTCAAGAGAACAAACAGAAAGTTCTCCCCATTGCATAGGGGGCTACTCCCACCCCATCCCACCCCTGGCATATTCTAGCATCACCCCTGAGCCTAGGGGAGGGTATGTCCCAATTTGTGGAAACACTGATTTAAATGAGAACCTACTAAGTTCTAGCAATGATGTTGTATTGAACAAGAGAAACTCCTGTGTGTGAAAATGAGATTGTAAATGAGCTTTTATAGGAAGTGCTTTTTGGCACTTTCCTAAAGGCACTAGGTAGTGAGGTCACACCAGCCTAGAGATGTTTTACTGGGGCCAAGAGATGGTACCGTGGTTAGGGTGCCTGCCTTGCATGGGGAGGACCAGATTTAGATCCCAGGCACCCTATATAGTTCCCTGAGCCACCAGGGGCCACACTTTTGATGTCACGGTGACCTCTATAAAAATGTATTATTATTATTTTTATTGAATCACAGTGAGATCCAGTTGCAAAGCTGTTCATGGTTGAGTTTCAGCCATAAAGTGCTCCATCACCCATCCCTTGACCAGTGTACATTTCCCACCACCGATGTCTCTAGTTTCCCTCCCATCCCCATCCCCTCATCCAGCCTCTATGCAGGCACTTTCTTCTTTCTCACTCTTACTCCCTCTCTTGCCTTTTGGGCGTTACAGTTTGCAACATAGGTACTGAAAGGTTATCACGATTGTTCATGTACCTACTTTCAGCACTCAGTTCTCATCCAGAGCGATCATTTCCAACTATCTTTGGCAGAGTGGTCGCTTCTCTATCCTAGCTACCCACCGCCACCACTTGTGGGGAGCTTCAAGCCGTGGACTATTCCTTCTGGCCTTTATGTACAGTATCTCTAGGCATTAGTCTCATACTCCCCTGCCTCTTGTCTTGACAGGTTTTGTGACACTGCATTTGCAGGACATTCTCTATAGCACAGTGGTTGGGCGTTCACCTTTCACGAGGCCAACCTGTGTTCCATTCCTCTGCCCCTCTCGGAGAGCCCGGCAAGCTACTGAGAGTATGGAGCCCGCACGGCAGAGCCTGGCAAGCTACCTGTGCATATTGGATATGCCAAAAACAGTAACAATAAGTCTCTCAATGAGAGACGTTACTGGTGCCCGCTCGAACAAATTGATGAGCAACGGGATGACAGTGACAGTGTCAATCTCTTGAAGCTGAAAGAAGATGAGTTCAGGTTACGCTGTGCCCAACACCTGTGACTTCCGTTTCACTCTTCACCCTGAAAGACAATAGTGGCATCACTTATGGCATCTTTTCTAATTGTTGGGGTTTGTTTCCAGTCCATTTTAGTGAATTCAGATCTAATCGTCTTCAAGATTGGGCATCTAGGTCTTCACAAATACCCCAAACACTTACTTGGGAATCCTTCAGCTCTATAAAGACACCCACTAATAGTACTCAGGGATTAAAAAACAATATACAGACGGTGTCATTTTCATGAATTAGTACCTGAATGGAGATTCTCTAAGAGCTAAGCCGACCCTGGTTTAGAAATAAATCTGTTTCTGTGATCATAGTGTGTGTGGTTGACTGGTCACCCCTGCTGAGACAAGGGGTCTCGCTGGATATTCCAACCCCCCTCTCCTCATTTGGGTCAGTGAAGGATCACTCCATGATTTTGAGTCTTATCTGATTACTCCCCACCTAAACCCTTCCCAAGACTTCACCTTCCATCTGATACGTTTTTGATGTCCTTGGTATCGCCTTCAAAGCACTTGTACTCTCCTGCTTCAACGCCTCTCCCTAACCACCTCATGCTCAGCCCTCTGTCCATGGTTGCCTTATGCTTGGAACCGCCAGTGATGAGATGCTCATCTCATAATCCAGTTAGCCACTGAGGCACAACAGAAACACGTGGCTTGAAGTTTCCTCTTAAAAACAAACTTTCTCTTGTTCCTATGCTCATGAGTACCGAAAACTTCCATTCAATCGTAATTATAAACAACACATTGCCATTTTCATTAATTAGCTACAGCATAATGACTGTGCACTTGAGTTTTCCACGGTACTCTCAGAATGCTGTCATTCTGTCCATCGAAATATTTGTCTGTCAGTCAATTGAGAGCTCTGTCTCAAAGAAGTGTTTTATACTTCAATACCTCTTACGGTGATTGTATTTCGTTAGTTAGCATCTGTTATATACTAAAGAGAAAATGTAATTATCTCTGTGTATTAGTAGCTGGGTTTAGTGTATACTAAAAATCATATGTACGTTCAAATATGAAAAAGAGCTTTAGGAACACAAGCAAATTACTTCTTTGGTAACGTTGGAGTCAGATCATTTCTCTAAGACAGGTGCCGACTGGTTTGGTCTGATCCTTCTGCCCTGCATTTTTGATTAAAAAAAAGAAATAACAGCAACCAACTCCTTAGAAACCTCCTGGAAATCTACCTCCTTTAAGCAAACACTTAGGAAGTTCTAATTGCACTTAAGAAGCTACTGCCCCAACCCTTGTTCCAGCAACCCCCCCTAACCCCCATGATTTACACCAAGGGTTAAAAAGAGACACTTGACATTTCAGGAGGAACCTTAGCAGGTTGACTTTCTCTCTTTGCTATGCCCTTAAGACTTTGCCAGTCATATAATGCATGCTCCAAAAATGTTCAAGACTCATTCTTCAGTGATTCTGTTCTTTGTAAACAAAAAGGAACGTGAGGGTTCAATGGGGGATTAGAAATAGGTTCCGAGTAGACAGACAGGGACCTTGAGCTGAATCTCGTGAGGAACCTCCTTCTCCTCCACATGGCCTCCCCTTCCATCTGTTCCATTGTCATGGCCTCTTCCTGGGACTCTTTCTCTCTAAGAGAACCTCCTCCCAATTGTGTAACCTCCCAGAGGTTCTTGGAGAACCTCCTCTGCTGTGTCTAGCAGGGCAAAAGAGGAGCAGCCGAGGCTCCTAACATACGGGTCCCCAAAGGGCACAGCATCACTCTCACCACATCCTACTGGCCACAGGAAGGCATGGGTTGGCCCAGATTCAGGGGGAGTATTGATGCTTCCATCTCTCCCTCACTAGAGGAAAGGGATCCTGGTGACCACCTATCAAGAATATCTCCCAATTCCCTCCTGTTCACATCAAAGTACTCTTCCCTCCTCCCCCGACGCTGCACCATGTGTATTTGAACCTGAATTTGAATGGAATTGAATTGAATATTTGACATGAGTTGGTGGGTGTGTCCAACCCCTGTCTTCATATACTGTCCCTTGCACCATGGAATTTATCTCTGTGCTTCAAACATTCCCTCTTTCTTGGTGCAGTCCATGACCACAGGAAAACAGAACCAGAGTACAACTTCTTTGTTAACAGGATTAGCACTGTTGTCTAATTCTTTCTTATCCTTCAAGATGCAGTGGAATCCAAAATTCTGTCAACTCTTGGTCATCCCTAGAAGGGAGAGTTTTCTTTTCTAGAATTAAACACAGCCTATTTCTGGAATTTATACTTTGGTTTCAATTAGTTAGCTAAGAAACCAAGCCAGGTAGTAGATCTTATTTTTTTTTAGTTCCCCAAAGCACCAAAACTAATTCATTCCAGAGTAAGCTGTATTAGAGTAAGTTGGTAGGGGGGCAGTGGGTGGGGGTTGGGGGGTCAGACAATGACTTCTGGATGAGGTCATGAGTTTCCCAGCTTGATATTGATTATGGTCAGAGTACAGAGGGGAGGTTCAGTGCTTATTTAGAAAGTCTTTCCACCAGGAATCCTGTCCCGGAAGACTTGTAGCATCAACATGCAGTCCAAATTCCTGATCTGGGTGGGGTGCCAGCCAGTGGGCGCACTCTGCAGCTCACATGGCAAGTCTCAACTTCTGTAGTTTTCTCCCCCTCTTTCAAAGGTGGCCAACACTAGTGGCATCTTGCTACACAATTTTCCCCTGTGGTCCTCAGTTTACCCATCTGAAACTTGGTAGTTACATAGTACCTTTGTTACGCCTACTATGTTCATAGCAAAAGTGTCACTAAGAATAACATTAGCAGTGTTCCTGACAGTATTATTTCAGACAGGGTGCTAGACGTTTGTTCTTATTCCTGCAGATACTGAAAGGGGCATCTTCTGTCTCCTCCTTTCTGAGGAAGAGAAGATGTGGAAAGAGATCCAAGTATTTTGCCTAAGTTCTCCTGATAAAAGTGATTTTCATCTTCCTTCCTTCCTCCCTCCCTCCCTCCCTCCCTCCCTCCCTCCCTCCCTCCCTCCCTCCCTCCTTCCTTCCTTCCTTCCTTCCTTCCTTCCTTCCTCCCTTCCTTCCATCCTTCCTTCCTTCCTTCCTTCCTTCCTCCCTTCCTTCCTTCTTTCCTTCCTCCTCCCTTCCTTCCTTCTTTCCTTCCTCCTTCCTTCCTTCCTTCCTTCCTCCTTTCCTTCCTTCCTTCCTTCCTTCCTCCTTTCCTTCCTTCCTTCCTTCCTTCCTTCCTTCCTTCCTCCTTCCTTCCTTCTTTCCTTCCTTCCTTCTTTCCTTCCTTCCTTCCTCCTTCCTTCCTTCTTTCCTTCCTTCCTTCCTTCCTTCCTTCCTTCCTTCTTTCCTTCCTTTTTTCCTTCCTTCCTTCCTCCCTCCCTCCCTCCCTTCTTCCTTCCCTCTCTCCCTTCCTCCCTCCCTCCCTCCCTCCCTCCCTTCCTTCCTTCCTTCCTTCCTTCCTTCCTTCCTTCCTTCCTTCCTTCCTTCCTTCCTTCCTTCCTCCCTCCCTTCCTTCTTTTCTCCTCCACCCCACCTTTATTTTAGGTACTGTGCTTTACAATAACATTAATTATAGGGTCTTATACATGCAATGTTTCAACACACCCACCACAGGAAGAATCTCAGTTCTTATCACGTGTGAAGACTGCGCAGCCTTATAAGGGCAAGACTGGTAAACTCAACCCCCTTGTCCTTACTATGCTTCTTGGAAGTAACATGCAGCTGGGCTGCTTTTATTCCCTTTCTCCTAGAACATCATGATCTCATTTGAAACTCAAGCTCAAGTTTCTCTCACCCATTCCAGGCCCCTCTTCCTGCTGCAATTTTATCTTGACTTGCTGTTGTGTTTTACTCCATTCTGCTGTTCTTGTACAGATGTGGAGATGCACCTGGCTTTGCAAGTGAGGAGATGTTTGTTGTAGAGAGAGGCCCACTGGTTCTCAGTTCCTTGAGGGATTGACCACATATTCAAAGCTTGCTTCTTGAGGCTTCCTACTTCGCTTCCAGTTTAGAATACCTTCATTCCTTCCTGGTTTCTGATACAGCTTGGCCACATTTTAATTTCTGAATAAAGATCTCTGTCTCCAGTGTTGAGCTGCTTCTGGCCTTGTTTTGAGTGAATATCTGCAAAAGTACCTCAATAGACTCATCTGAAGCCCCTCCATATTTTTATTTAATGTGTGCTTAACAACAATAAGTGTAGATGTTAAAAAATGCTTTCTTATGGAACACTGTTCTATGTGACTAAAGTCAACTATTTCTAACTTAATTTTTTAGTTCCTCTTTTTAAACTAGGGTAATTCATTTTTAATTTTTAAAAAAACCCTTCACCTACAACATAATATAATTATATCTTTCAACACACTAGAAGTCTGATATTTTGGAAGATCACAAAACTGTGGGTGGGCAAAGTGGGAAAGTCTAGGAGTTATAATTTGTGTGATTTTTATAAAATCTACTTTGTCCTTTAGCCTTAGTTTCTACTGCTACAAAAGCTATAATAATACATACCTCAAAGGTTTTATGTCAAGGACAAAATTAGATAGTATGTCAAAGAACTTGCCAGATAACCAGTAGGATTTTTCTTGTGCAGAAATATTCTTTTATTTCAGCTGTGACCCAGTCTCTTGTATGGTGTAAAATGTAATGCATGCTTGTTGATTTAATACAGACAAGAAAATCTAATATTCATGTTTATTTTGATGAATTTCAAAGAAAGTAGTCTTGCCCCTTTGCATGAATTTTAGATAAGAAAATAATCATTTCTTCACTAAGAGTCTGTATTGGAGACATGTATCTGAATAAATGTCGGAAATTACTTTGTAAAAATAGGAACTTGATCTGATGACATGTGAATGCAGCTATTGTCACCATCTTTTATCCTTCCTCGTGAGGGCACATTAGGGGCTGGGTCTGTTTCCTGACTGTCATGCTACCAACTTTAGAATATGTAAATTCAAGAGATCACTGAGATCAAATGTTGCTTAAAATATTAATTTGATTGTTGTGAGTCAAAATGAAATGTTATCTCCTTTAAGTTAAATCATCTAATTTTATTCCTAACTTGCTTGAAAGTGATATGTGACAGGTTAGCTATTCCACCTAAATCAGCCTCTGGCAAATAACAACAGCCTTTTGTTCTATCGATGACAAGCAAAAAGTAGTACCCCCTCTCTTTTGTGGCAGAATAGCTATAACAACCACGTTGAGAGAAATGTCAGAATTTTGCTGACAGCCCTGGTCAAGGAATGCTAAATTACGGTGTCCATGTTCAAAGTTGAGTGATAAGCTTTGAGAAAGAGGGTAGAAAGTCTAATCTGGTTTGGTTCTCTAGTTATCAATGTAATATTGACCACAGTGTTTTTAAAGAGGACCAGTTTTACCAAATCCTGGGTTTTCCAATCTAGTCCTACCTCAGCAGATGCTAAAGAGATGATGCTTCTGAGAAGTTTATCGTATGAATGCTCCCTGCATAGCAAGAGCCACAGAAGCAGTGAGACACTGACCACATCTAAGCACTATTACTGGATTACAAAGCTAGATGAGCATAGGATAATGAACTATGCCTAAATCCTTTAGAAAAGAAGAAATTAAAAATATTTTTGTTTATCTTGTTTGAGACCACACATGGCAGTGCTCCATGCTTACTCCTGGCTCTGCACGAAGGAGTCACTCTTGGTGGTGCTCCTGGGATGATATGGGGTGCCCGGGATTGAACTCGGGTTGGTCACATGCAAGGCGAACCCCCTACGAGTCCGACCCCATGAGAGAAAAAATTTGTCATTGGATCTATTCTTCGGTTTGTCCCTCATATGTCTTCATGATTCACTGATGTAAGGACAATTTATTTTCCAATGTCTTAATAATATCAACTGCATTCCTGGGCATCCTTAGTATATCCTGAGCGTAGAACATTTCTCTATTCCTTTTTCAGTCAGTCAACAAATATTGTCTGTGCTTACTCTCTATTTCAGAAGAGAGTAGAGAGGTACCTCTGTGGGGGGATTACATTCTAGCCCCGAGGGCCTGACTAATGCACCTGAAGCCCAGCACCAAAAATGTAACAGTAACTCAAAAGAAGTTTGCAGAAAGAGCAAATAGTAGATGTCTGAGGAGGCAAAGGAGCTAGGGAATGCAGATGGATGGCTTGAATATTTCAATAAGGTTGTGGAAATCAGCCCCAAGGATAAGATGACATCAGATGACATTTATCAGAGATTCGAAGGGGGGTGAGAATTTTCCAGGTGAGGGGGGCCAGTTGGGAGATCCCCAGCAGGGGGCCTCTGTCAAGTCTCAGCTTCAGTCTGTTAACAGTCCTGGAGAAGAGGGAGCTCGTTACTTTTCCATTCTTGCTCCAAATAGGTGGTTTTCCTTTAGGGGAACCCAGTTTCCTCCAAATATAAAGAGTTCGGTTTGTGAAAGAAACATCTACATCTAAGAAGGCCATTGGCCTCGACCTAGGTGCTCATCTCTTGCTTTAGGAAGCCCAGGTCTTCTGATGATCTTTTCCTTGGAGCGTTTTTTTCATGAGCATCAAAAGAAATGGTAACTGGGCTTGAGCAATAGCACAGTGGGTAGGGCGTTTGCCTTGCATGCGGATGACCTGAGTTCAATTCCCAGCACCCCATAAGGTCCCCTGAGCACCACTAGGGGTAATTCCTGAGTGCAGAGCCAGGAGTAACCCCTGTGCATCGCCAGGTGTGAACTCCCCCCAAAAAAGAAAGAAATGGTAATGGTGACAAAAGTAAATAAGGAAGGACAGTGGGGGAGGGGGGCAGGAGGCGGGGAGGAAGAGGAGGGAATAGCCCCTTTCTTAAAGCAGAACCAACTTTGGGCACTGAGTTGCTGTCAGCTGCCCTGTAGGCACCTCCCTGCCCTTTGCTGCCACCTGCTCCATGTACCCCCAGCACTGGGGTTGGGTCTCTGCTTTGGTTGGTTCCCAGGCAGGGTCTGAGAGGCTTTTGGTCTTGAGGGGTGAGTGACATTTCTCTATATAAGAACGAGTATTTGATTGGAGAACTTCGGCCAGGGAGAAAAGGGCAGAGATTTTATGTTTAAGTTGGATCTGTTCTCATGATCTAAATAGGCGTCTCAATTTCATATAGACACATACACACATATATATGTGTATTCAAATTCTATAAATATTGAGGAATAACACACCCTAGAGAGCCATGAAGGAACCTGAGCTGTATGAGAATAAACTAAGTTATAGTAGAGTCACCCCATCCTACAGACAAAAGGAATTTAAAACTGTGGGTTCTGAGGAACCACTCGATGTTTGCTTGATGGGAGAAACTGAGCTGTCTCTCCACACCTCTGTGAAAAAAGAGAGTTTCTGTAATAAGTAGACTGAAGGTTTGGGCTATGGCTGTGCATTGGGAGGGGTTGCTTTGAGGCATTATGGGGGGGAATAACATCACTAAAAATTATCTTATATAATACCGCAGTGAGAGTAAGAAACATTATTATTTCCTTTACCAGGTAACCGAGTGTCCCCAGAGCCAGTCGCTAGGATGGCAAATACATGAATCTCTATATTCATGAAAGAGATTCATGACGTTTTTTAGGAAAAACCAATTAGTCATTTGTCTTTAAACTTCCTTGTGTATGTGTACATATGTGTATATGTATCAATGGCATAGAGGAAACTAATTGAAGCAGAGGTAGTTAGAATATTTAGATGTAATCATTAATAGCTGAGAGCATCCAAGGGGCCACTTCCAGGAAAGAAGCTCAGATACTCTTCACTTTCTTAAAGAAAGAACAGGGAGGTGGAGGCAGGGATGGGGGATGAAAAACAACATGCTCCCCAAACCTCTTGGACAAATAAGTACTTTCTAGAAAACATGGGCCACTCCAAGCCTATCCTTTATCATTCCAACACCAGTCCAGTAAAACTGCAGTGCTATGAAATTCCTCATTGCACTGATAAAATTAGAACTTTGATATTCTGCACGTGTATGCATGAAGGAAAAATCTCACTTCAATTATAGCGGTTAAGAAGGCTGAAGTAATTTTCCCAGCTAGCAGTTGGCCATTCCATTGAGACTGACGGAAACTGCTACAATAATGCTTCTTATTAATTCACCACTCCTTCTTTTAAAAGAATATTATACTTCCTTTGTGATGTAAATTGTTTGGGCAATATGATGGCGTGGTGCCTTGCGACTAACACGTTGACACAGGAGAAGGGCAAAGTATTTGGGAACAATAGCTAACGTTTACTGCTTGCCACTTTTTAAATGTTCTCAGTAAGATAAGTTTTATTTCTGAATCACTCTTCCCTTTGTCTATCCCAGAAGGGATTTAAGTTAATTGCTTTTTCTAATGTGACTTTGATTTTTCAGTCCCCCCAAACCTTCTAAGGAAAATTCAACTGAAATGTCACTTGAGTTCTTTTATTTTCCTAGGAACTGTAATATGAAATGTTGGTGTCACTCTGGAAAATTCCACCAGAAGAAAAAGTTAAGGCATCAAATTTGCATTAATAATATCCCATTAACCTATCAGCAGCAGAGGTTTAGTTACAGGGATTTTCATCATTTATGAAATTATTTGGGGGTCTTCTCTGTTCTTTGTTGCCTGTTATATTGAAACTGGTGGTTCATCTATTTCCATCAAAATGTTATTGCTGCATTTGGCATTATTCCTTCGATGTTCTTATTGCAAAAGGATGAAATTAGCTTTGTTTAATAATAGTCACTCCTGATTCTGCTCTCTGTGAAAAACAGCCTGAGAGGCTCATTATTTAATTAAAGAAAGCATTTTGCCTTGCCCTTTTAAACCTTCATTTTATATAACTTATTGATTGTGACAACAATCAGTCTCACATGTGAAAACTATATTGCTTTTAGTCTAGCATTTTACATACCATTGGGATAGTCATCACAATGTAAAATACGTTTGGCTCCTAACTCAAATAAGAAGTATTCTAAAAGATGACTGCCAAGTCAATATTTCAGCTATTCAGTAGAAATTGTTCCATAAGTGATCATTGGGTTTCTAGGACAATACCTAAAGCAAACTGTAACAGTTATAACACTACAACTATAACACTTCCATGCATCTAATAGTAATAGCACTGCACGGTAGCACTGTCGTCCTGTTGTTCATTGATTTGCTCGTGCGGGCACCAGTAATGTCTCCATTGTGAGTCTTATTGTTACTGTTTTTGGCATATCGAATATGCCATGGGTAGCTTGCCAGGCTCTTCCGTGCAGGCAGGATACTCCCGTTAGCTTGCCAGGCTCTCCAAGAAGGATGGAGGAATCGAACCTGTGTTGGCCATGTGCAAGGCAAACACCCTACCTGCTGTGCTATCACTCCAGTCCATCTAATAGTAGTATAGCTAAAATCATGGACAAAATAGTACAACTGAAATCATAACTGGATACGGAATAGGTTGTGCCTTCGACAGGACTGACGTGTGAACAGTTCTTTCACATTGTGCTTATAACATGGACATCTTTCAAGGATCGTTATGCTTCCTGTACCCCACAAATGATAAACCCGTGATGTTCTCCCAGAATTAAAGTATTGTGCCCCAAAGTGCATAGTAAATGGTGATTGCCAGAATTCAGAGTGCGTGGAAAGAGGAACCAGCCTCATTGCAGAGTAAAGGCTTTATGCTACTTTCCGGAAGTTCCAAATTTTGTCTATAGTCAGTGTGCTCAAGTTTTACTCCTAGCTCTGCCCTCAGGCATTATGCCTGCCGAGTCTCAGGACCCTATGGGGTCTCCGTGATCAGACCCAGGTCACACAGGAGAGGTCTACTGTACTACCTGGCAATCCCTACCTTATTTTCACCAACGCACATCTCACATGCATTCTCTTATAGTCAGATATCCTCTGAGTCTAGCTGGAGCTCTGAGAAGCTCTGAGGTAGTTGGTGCCTTGTTCCCAGTGGGGGAATAATGAAAGGAAAATACATAAAAACACAATGATCTGTTTTACCAGCATCGATTAACACATAAGCTGTATTGTTTTTTCATCACTTAAACAAAATTTCTCCCTCAGATAAGAAATGATGATTTTTCTATCTCCCTTTCCTTTGGCATCTCAGGAGTTCCAGTCATTGGCATAAGATGATGTGAAATTAACCTGCATATCTTAGAAGTAATTCTTGAGATAGAGAGTAAAGTGTTTGAGACTGGAATAATTCCAGAGACAATGGGAACTTGTATCTGAAACCATAATTTAAAACAACATAATAAAGATGATCAACATATAGCTTAATTTATACTTAGAAATGATTTTTTTATGAAATTCCTTTGAAAATTATTTGGTTACCCCCCCCGCTTGCTACAAGAATAGACAACTGAAAGAAATGAATAAGTGTTCTGGTTTTGAAAGCATTTTATATTTTTCATCAATCACAATGATCAACGATTCAGGAGAAATTCCTATACAGAAATATCAGCACATATTGAAAAAATGGTAGAATTAGAAAGTCACTCTTGTTCTGTGTTCATGAAATAAGGAGATGTGGACAGTGGTCATCAGGGATGGAATCCATTAGATAAAACAAAGAAAGAGACCTAGACAGTCTGCGTACCATTCTGGGGCCCTAGATCTGCACTGATGTGAAGAACACAGAATCCGTTCCTCTTACTGTTGCCACGTAAAGCACACGGCACTGTCCCTGATGTCATCCTCTCATAGATCCTGACCCGAATGAGCCGAAGTGGTCCTCTTTCTTCCAACAGCAGGGAGGGGGAGAACAAGGAGGCAAGTGATGAACCCAGGAAACAGAGAAATCTAGAGTGAGGGATATTTCATAGGATAAGTGACTCCCAATGTTAATGGCATGGAAAGAGGGGAAGAGGAAGAGAGAGGGACTGTTACAGATTTAAAAGAAAAAAATCAAGAATGCAAGGCACTTAACTAATGTTTGGATTTTCTTTGGTCTTAAGTTGTTTTGTGGGGGGGTGGAGGGACAATACCCAGGGTGTTTACTCCTGGCTCTTTGCTCAGAGATCACTCCTAGTGAAGTTCAGGAGATGCCATGAGGTAACGGAACCAAACCTGGGTCAGCCACATACAAGACATCCAAGTGTTCTCGACCCACTGCATTCTCTCTCCAACCTGAAAATGACAGTATTAAGATTACTACAAAGAATTATTTGCTTTGGTGAATATCTAAAATGAAAAATATAAGCATGACAAAACTTTGATAGTTATTCAACCTTAATTATTGTGTATTGGGATTTCTTATACTCTACCCTTTACCTTAGGTAGTTAGAACACTTTTCATTAAAGTTTTTATTTTTTATTGATTTATGTTTTTTGCTTTTGGGGTCACACCCGGTGATGCACAGGGGTTACCCCTGGCTCATGCGTTAAGGGGACCATATGGGATGCTGGGAACCGAACCCAGGTTATCCACGTGCAAGGAAAACGCCCTACCCGCTGTGCTACCACTCCAGCCCCCATTTAAGTTTTTAAAGATACGCATTCCCATTTATTTAATTGCTTCTCTTCAACCTGTTGATCTGTGTTTCTACAGAGAGGAACAGTATTATCTGTACAGGGTTATTGTTCTATGGTGATATGCATGGCCTTGTCTATTGTTTTTCAGTATTGGTTGGTTTCTTGCACTATTGGTCAAACTTCCTGGAGGTTCAGTATCTCAGGGCTCATGATAATTGATAAGGCCCCAACTCTTTTGAAATTTCTATGCATAGCCAGTCTTCAATCAGAAACACATGAGTCCTGCTAATAAAATTTGCATGCAATTTCCCCCTATTCCGAGATCTGCAAAAGCTAATCGTGTACTAACACAGGAACAGGAACAATAATTGATCACATTTGCTTTGCCTTAGAGAGAGGAGCTCAGTGATCAGTCTTCGAAGTCTGACTTAATGAATCCAAGTGATGGATGCCCAAGGCAGTCACGTTTGCTGAACCTTGTTTGAGAAACTCAAAGGAGACGCAGATGGCAGAATTATCTGGAAGTATTGGGTGGAGCTGTTGTCAGAGAGAGGCTTTATTAATTTCAGTAAAAACTGCAACTCTAGTTTGGTTCCTGCTTTTTTAAAAAAATAATAATAATATTAAAACTTAATGCTAATTCTAAGTTTGTGGAGTCTTCCCTATGTTTAATTACAATCCTTTTCTTTATTAAGTTTTATTTCCCAGCCTTAAAAAAGAAAGCAATTAAAAAAATAGTTAAAATGAGAACAAATCTTATTTTCTTAGGTGACACTAATTGTTTTCTTATACAGTTAAAATTCCTATTTTCAGAGAAAAAGAAGGACAAGAAGGTAGCTTTATATGAAATACTATCCTTTAAGGCTGATCCTATAAAAGTACAGTGAAGCAGAACTGTTGTCTGTTTTCGTAGTGTTCTAGAGACAATTCCAGGTTCTCCATATTTAAGGTGTTTCTCACTCTGTCTCACTAAGCAATTTTGTTTACAGGTAATTTAAGCTTTGCATGAAGCTCTGGTGAATTCAGTTTATAGATAAAGGGAAGAGTAATTCAACTTAAAGGTCACTGTAGAATTTTAATCATAGAGGTGGGGAAGCAGGGAAAGACGCAGACTTCATTAGTGGTATAATGTGAAGAAATTCAGTCTCAGATAAATGGCATTACCAAAAGTCACACTGAAAATGATACCAGTGCTTTAAAACGGTGGAATTAGGAAGACAAGACTTTAGGTTTGATACCTTCCGTCCTCATGCTGCCATTTTCCCTATTTTATCCCCAGTGTCTTTTTGCAACCTCCCAAGCAACGCTTTCTCAAATCTTGATCCTCATTTTTTGGGGGGAGTCACATCCAGCGGTGCACAAGGGTCACTCCTGGCTCTGCACTCAGGAATTACCCCTGGCAGTGCTCAGGGGACCATATGGGATGCTGGGAATCGAACCCGTGTCGGCCGCGTGCAAGGCAAACACCCTACCCGCTGTGCTATCACTCCAACCCCTTGATCCTCATTTTAAAATTAATTTTATTTAAGGTCTATTTTGTTCTATTTAAAGTTTACTTCTATTGTTCAGATTTTATATGTTTTTAAAAATTTATTTTATGGGTCTGGAGAGCTAGAATAGAAATTAAGGTTCACATCATGCTACCAGCCACACTGGTTTGATCCCCAGCATCATTTGGTCTCCTGTGTATCACCAGGTGTGGCCATGGAGGCCTTTGAGCACTGTTAAGGTGGTCCATGCAGTTCCTGACACCAGGGGACTTGAGCAGAATCATTTCTTCAGGCCCTTGCATTGGTCCCCCAGTCTGGGAATCTCCAGTCTGAGACACTGAGCACTACTTGGGAGGCCCAAATAGAATGAAGAATTTAGTTTTATCTAATTTTATTTTTTTCTTGAAGTCTGAGTTTCACAGAGTGAGATGCAGATTTGAGGGATATAAGCTTTGTAAGTTATGGCAAATGCATGCAGCATATACTCCAGCCCCTGTCACAATACGGACCATCTCTAACAGCCTACGGTGTTCTTCATGACCCTTTCAGGCTGTCCTTGCCTTGAAACTCTTAGGAAACCACCAATTTTTTCCCCATCCATATAGAAATTCAGATAAATACAAAATTACAAAATATACTCTCTGAGGTGGCTTTTTCCTTTATTGTAATTTGTTCTAACTATGTTCATGTTGCCGAACAGTGGTCCGTCGAATACAGGTAGTCAATCTTTATACTAATATGTATACTCACTGTTACTAGTTAGGATATTTTATATAACTTTAATGAACAAAGTTGCCATGAATATTCATGTATAAATCTGTTGGCAAGAACAATTTTTAAATTGCAACCTAGAAAGTTTTCCAGGGCCCGAGAGTAGTATGTCTCTTTCCTTGCAGATGGTCGACCCGGGTTCAATCACTGGCACATCATCTGGTTCTCCAAACACCACCATGATAAATCCCTGAGCACAGAACCTGGAGTAAGTTCTCAGAACTGCTAGGTGTAGCAGAACCAGACAAACCAGCAAAAATCAAAATGAAGCAAGTTTTCCAAAGGGGCTGTGCCAACTTAACAAGCCTACCAGAAAAAGTAAAGAATTTTATTTTCTCCACCTTTACCGGTGACAGAATGGTGTGATGAAATGTAACTTTGCCCAGTGCGGTGGGTACAAAGAGCATGTCACTGTGGTTTAAATTTAAACTGGCTGATATTGCGCCTCCCCCACGCCCTTCAGGTACTAAAATCCTTGAATGCTCAAGTTTCCTTATATAAAATGTTTATCTTTGCATTGGCCAATACACATTGTCCACGTGTTTTGTCATCTATAGGTTCCTCATAATGCATAATACAGTGTCAACGGAATGTAAATCATGATACTGTGTCATTGAAGGGAAAGTTGCACAGAACCCTCTGTACCAACAGAAGTATCATGAACCTAACTGCTTAATATGTATTTTTCCCTCCAAGATTGGTTAAGTTCAAGCACATAACTTGTGAATGTGGGGGATTGGATGTGGTTTTCTTGGGTTGTCTTTGGGTTTCCAGGTCACACCTGGTGTATCTTAGGGCTTCCTTCTGGCTCTGTGCTCAGGATCACTCCTGGCAGTTCTCAGGGGATAGTAAGTGATGCCAGGGATTGAATGAAGTTCAATCATATGCAAACCAAGCACTTTCCCCTGTGCTATCTCTCCAGCCTGAGGCTGAATATGTATGGTGGCTAGACATATATAAGATAGGAAGATGAAGAAGAACTTAGTGTGACAATATCCATTACTCAAAAAAATTCAGTTGAAAATAAAAATAAAGTCCACTTATTGAGAGAAGAATAGATTAAGTCAAAGTTGGCTACAGAAAATTAAAGATGTCAGAAATTATATCACATAAACCAAAAAAAAAGATAAAGTGAGAAAGAAAAAATTTCTTAATGACTCCAGCTAAAGACAGAACTGTCTACACAGCTTAAACAGTCTAAAGACTATATGGTCTATGATGTGAGCAATTTCTCTCAAGTGGTGGCACAGAAGACAGGCTAGAATTTGCTGGAAAGTGGATGGATTCTCTAGATTTTATATCCACACCTTCACAAGAGTGGGGTAAGGCAGAGGATGAAAAGACGGGAGAGAGAAAGAAAGAGAGAGAGAGAGAGAGAAGTGAGACATTGTGGAGAGTTCTTCCCCATGTTCAGAACGATAGTAAGATCCACAGCAAAGTATCTGCCTAACCAGCCTGCCTGTCTTTCTTCCTTCAGCATATTTTGCACATATTACAAATCCTTCTAGGAAACACTTTGTGATTACAACGAATTGTTTATTTATCCTATCCCCTTGGAAGTGGATGGATTGATAGCACAGTGGGTAGGGCATTTGCCTTGCACATGGTCAACCCGAGTTCGATTCCTATGTCCCTCTCGGAGAGTCCGGAAAGCTGCTGAGAGTATCCCACCAGCATGGCAGAGTCTGGCAAACTACCCATGGCGTATCCAATATGCCAAAAACAGTAACAACAAGTCTCACAATGGAGACATTACTGGTGCCTGCTTGAGCAAATTGATGAACATGGGATGACAGTGATACAGAGCTACCCTCTTGGCAGTAATATTGGAAATTTCCATCAAAACTTTAAGCCAGACTTCCAGGTCTATTTTATGAGTGTTCTTGATTTCACAAAATTGTTCTAAACTGTTCTCATATAATGACAACTCACCCAAGCTCCTTTTTGCATCCTGCTTACTCAGTGCTGTCTAAACTGTGCTTGGCGGGCAAGCCGGAGTTGATGCTGCCTGGAGGAAGTGTCCTGTTGCCCATCTTGGAGCACCCGCATCAGAGCTCTGTGTTGATAGTTGTCAGTCGGATGTGCAGACTGTCATGAAGACATTTAAATTAAATAGATGTCTGTCATGTTTTTTATTACACGTGAGTGAGTGATAATATGTAACTTTGAATAATTTACCCGCCTTCTCTTGCGATAGCACAGCAGTTGGGCGTTCGCCTTTCACGAGGTCGACCTGTGTTCAATTCCTCCGCCCCTCTCGGAGATCCCGGCAAGCTACCGAGAGTATCAAGCCCACGTGGCAGAGCCTGGCAAGCTACCCGTGCATGTTGGATATGCCAAAAAACAGTAAAAATAAGTGTCTCAATGAGAGACGTTACTGGTGCCTGCTTGAACAAATCGATGAGCAACGGGATGACAGTCACAGTGACCCGCCTTCTCTTACTTGCTATTTGTCATCCAAGAAGCGACGTTCTATGCTATAGGATAGAAGTGTCCATTCTATACTGTACTTTATTAAGAAGTGTTCTTCTCCTGGACGAACACAGTCATCTGCAGTGGGTACCAACTCCCAAGCTGATTCTGGATCCAAAGTCTGCCCCACAGAAAACGAGTTCCCAAACTCTGCCTTTGACTCCTTTGTGCCATCCATGGCCATACGGTGATATTTAAGCGTGAAGGACGGTTATGTGGACATTTCTCTGGTGTTCCACATTCTACTTTCCTTTCTCCTCTCCCTTGAAGTCAAGCATTTTCCCCAGTGTTCTGCTTCTTGCCTTTTTCTATCATCTGCGCACTGCCCTGTGGCTCAAAGCCCTTGGTGCAATTCAGGACTGACCCTGTTGGAAGTGATGATTTAAGAGCTAGACTCGGCCCTGTCTCTCCCTAGGGCCTTGTTCTTAAATGAGATTCCTGCCCTGTTTACTCTCCTAACATAAGGAGTATTAACCACTGCCACCACACTTCATAGATCAGAGCCTTGCGTTGAAATAACGCGCAGCTTGTTGTATTTCACCCTGTCTCAGTTAGGAAGCTGCACATCCTGATGAAACTTGATGCACCTCATTTTAGCCTAAGGAATTTGGGTAGGCCCAGCATTTGCTCTGAAGTTATAAATATCATTTTCCCTTCTGGACGAGAGAATGAGAAGGGTATGGTGAGATTTCTTTGAGGAACTAAGCACATTAAGAGTAACCCACAAAATCAATACCAATTACTTGCAAGCAAGGACTAAAAAAAAAAAATCATTGGAACTATACAGAGTGCACCTAGGTGAACGGTTTAAAACAAAGAAAATACTGGCATAGCTAAAATGTCACAAAATGGAGGTTCTTTGTTACTTATTTTGACATCATGATATTAATTCATTAAATTCAATATCGTTACACTGAAAAAATTAGTACAGCGGCAAATAAAGAACCCTGTATAGGAAGGCTATTTTGCTAACTCCCTGGTATGAATGTGGATTGTGTTGTCATCTTTTTTTTTTTTTTTTTTTTTTTTTTATTGAATCACCAAGTGGAGGGTTACAAAGTTCTCAGGATTATGTCAGTTATACAATATTCAAATACCCCTTCCTTCACCAGTGCCCATCTTACATTCCCAACCCCCCCAGTCTATCTGCCGCCCCCTCCCACCTCCCTAGTCCCCACCCTTATACGTGATAGGTTTCACTTCATTTGCGCTTATCTCGATTACATTCCATGTTTCAACACACAACTCACTACCGTTGCTGGGGTTTCCCCCCAAAAAGAAAAAGACAGTCCTATTGCCAATGAGGCATTTGATAATTCTCCATTACTAAGCATATAGAGATATTAAGTCCTGCTGTTTGTTACATAACTTTTCTTTTTCCCCCTTGCCCCGCGCCACCGAGTTCACGCCTGTTTAGTAATCGCCACGCTGTCTGACAAAGGGAAAAAAAACCGAAGAGGATGGTTATTTCCCGTCATCAGCCGGCGTGGGGCTCTGGCTTAGTTGATAGTCTAGTAGAGTGTCTGAAAGCAGTTTCTGGAACCAAAGCTCTTGCGCTGATATCGGCTCCGGCTCGAGATACCACCAGCATCCCGCTGGTCCATGTACCTAATTTTTCCCCTTATTTCCCATTCCCACGCCACCAGGTCTGTTTGCTTAATGGACATCACACTATGTTTGACACCACGCCACGTTTCTTCCCGAGAAAGAAGGATATTTCTTCTCAGCCAGCGTGGGGATATAGCTTAGTTCAGTCTAGAGAGATGGCTACCATTTTGATTGCCTTCAATATTTCAACAAAATACTTACTATTCTTGTTAGGATCACCCACAAAAGTCCGACCCATTAAGAAGGAACCATTACATACTGCTGATACTAAGATGACATTAAGTCGCGCGGCCGCGGCAGCGGCCGCGCGGTTTTGGGTTTCTGTCTAAAGTCCAGGGAGAAAATTGAAGGAGAGAGAGAGAGAGATTTCCGCACGGGGGACCTGGCGGAAACTCTCAAGTCACATACTGCAGGTTGCTGGTGGGCTGCCGGTGTCCCAAGCAGCTCCGTCCTCTTCGTCAGTCATTCTGGGGGTGCGGGCGCGGAGAAATGGGAAAGCCCACGTGGCTGCACTCTCTTTAAGTGTCCGATGTGGGCGGAGACCGGTACTTCCCCGCCCTCGATCCCCCGCCAGCCGCGCCGCGCACTTGGGTGCGTCTCTCCATTTTGTGCTCAGAAGTGGGATAGATGCTGTGCTGTGCCCAGAGGTTGAGGGGAAGAGAGATAGATTAAAGAAAAAAAAAAAAAGAGAAACGCCAGGCCCCCGCTCGGGGGACCTGGCGGAAACTCTCAAGTCACATACTGCAGGTTGCTGGTGGGCTGCCGGTGTCCCAAGCAGCTCCGTCCTCTTCGTCAGTCATTCTGGGGGTGCGGGCGCGGAGAAATGGGAAAGCCCACGTGGCTGCACTCTCTTTAAGTGTCCGATGTGGGCGGAGACCGGTACTTCCCCGCCCTCGATCCCCCGCCAGCCGCGCCGCGCACTTGGGTGCGTCTCTCCATTTTGTGCTCAGAAGTGGGATAGATGCTGTGCTGTGCCCAGAGGTTGAGGGGAAGAGAGATAGATTAAAGAAAAAAAAAAAAGAGAAACGCCAGGCCCCCGCTCGGGGGACCTGGCGGAAACTCTCAAGTCACATACTGCAGGTTGCTGGTGGGCTGCCGGTGTCCCAAGCAGCTCCGTCCTCTTCGTCAGTCATTCTGGGGGTGCGGGCGCGGAGAAAATGTGTTGTCATCTTTCTGGTAAACATGAAGGCATTTGGAAGGTGTGTGGGGATGGCTTATCTGCATAAACCAGCAAACCTTTCATTCAATACCCAGCCTTTCTGCATGCCAATATTATGTGTCTAGTGTTTCAAGATTCTATTCAGCAGAAATTCACTTTGAGGTTCTCGATGAAGCCAATAGGGATGTAACTGTGTAGACTCCCTGTTATTCAAAAGATTGAAATAATGCCTCTCAAATTCAGATTAAACTGCAAATGCATGTCCCCTCTTTTCCCGGTCTTCATCCTATAGAGCGTTTGAGGGGGTTGGAGTGGGGTGTTATGTGTTAAGGCAACACGTGGGTTAAGATGTAGACCTCAAAGCTAGAAGGCAGCTGCCTAACCTGGTCATGATAGAATGTTCTAAGAAGCTGTGAAACCTTTCTGTCTTGCTCAAGTCCAAGACTAATTTGTACATGAGAGAGTCAGGGGGATGGATGGAGGTACTAGAGAATTCCTTCTTAGATCGTCTCATGCAGCACACAAGTGACGCCAGCGGGAGGTTGTGCCATCAGGTTAAAAGGCAGGAGTTCAGGTGTGTCTGTGTCGCGAGTTGAATACACAAAAGGTGACTCTGAGCACTCTTGGATTATTATTTTTCAAGACTTCAAGTTTGCCCTCTCTGACCGTAGGAAGGTCGTATGATTGCTTTGTTCGTTTATTTGGTTTCAGTGTCACACACAGAGATGCGCTTAAGCTACTCACAGCTCGGTACTGAGAAATCACTCCCAGGAGTACTCAGGGCTAACTCTCCAGGGGATCAAAACTGAGCCTTCAGCATGAAAAACATATGGTCCAATCCACTGAGCTAAATTACCCCTGTCCAAGAGTGACACTGCTCTTATTGCTTGGAAGGTTTGTCTCATAACACAATTGGGGCACTGTCACTGTCATCCCGTTGCTCATCGATTTGTTCGAGCGGGCACCAGTAACGTCTCTCATTGAGAGACTTATTTTTTACTGTTTTTGGCATATCCAATACGCATGGGTAGCTTGCCAGGCTCTGCCGCGCGGGCTCGATACTCTCGGTAGCTTGCCGGGCTCTCCGAGAGGGGCGGAGGAATCGAACTTGAGTTGGCCGTGTGAAAGGCGAACGCCCAACCGCTGTGCTATGGCTCCAGCCCCTCATAACACAATATCATCCAAATATCCCTTTATCACTAACTTCTCTTCTTCTAAAACTGTGGTGCCTTAAATTGATATTTAGGAAAAGAAGAAGATGGGTTGTCTTACACATCTGAAGTCAGATCTCTTGGTAGTTGCTAAGAGGAAACAGAAATACAAGTGAAATGGATCCGGGGATTCCATCCGGCCATCCAGCACTCTGCAGAAAGGGAAGGTGGATAGGGAGAGGGAAATTTTGCTTAAGATGAGCTCAAGAAGTGTCACAATTAGGTTATGGAAATAAGGTAATTGTACAGTCTGTACAGATCGCTAGTAAATTTTCTCGCTTCAGAATGTACTAAAGGTAAAATGTTTTTATTTCAGAGTCAGTTACTTTATGAATCTAATTATTTTTTATGTTATTAAAAGTGAAAAATTAAATATACACCTATACCAAGACCTAGAAATTCTGCTTCTGAATATTTATTCTCAGAAATGAGTATATGTACTCTACCTACACTCCCCAGGTTTTGTCTAACAATGCTCACAGCAACTTCCTTTTAATAATCAGAAAGTAGAAGCCATCTAAAAGAAAGGTGTTTAAAATATTTAGATTTAATAGTTATATTTACTTTTATCCCGTAAAACAAAATAACACCTATTCCCATATACAGTTCTTGAAATAAAATCAAATGAGTCAAGCAGTACATGTTTGCTCTCCCTGTGGGTTTATGCAGTTTATAGATGCACTGAGCAATGTTTTTGATGGATGTTCTTAGTAGCACTGGGTTGCTTGTTAATGGAGTATTGACCCCCAAATTTATTGAGACCTGTCTTTCCGCTCCACTCATGTGAGTTTAAGTGTTTATGTTATAACAGCGCCTAATACTATACCTCACAACTTAAATCAGTGTAGTGGGATTGAAATTTAATAAAGTTTTGGATAATACTAGGCATAAAATTATTCTTATGAGGATGTGTTTTGAGAGGAAAAGCTAAGATGATTATTACTCAGAAAATTCTGAAACGTGATCATAAAAATGGCAATATCATTTAAACTTTACATCACAATGGGAAATAAGATTTTTGATGGGACATAGGAAGAAATAGAAATCATGCCCTTAGTATATGCATACCATGAACAATATATCCCAATGTCTTTCTCATGCAGCTAAAAAGAGAAAATAAAACTGCAGGAGAAAAAAAAGAATAGATATAAACTAAAGAAGCAGAGGAGGTTGGGGCCGGGGGCAGATTCCATGGGAGGTGCAGATTACTCTGGACTAGAGAGAAAAGAAATGTTCTCTGAGCAGATGAAAATGTAAGAGTATTGAAGGTGGGTATAAAACAAGAGAAAGTATCTGGAAAGAAAAAGCTGTATGCTCCCTAGAGGGGGACCGTTTTTTCCTTTAGTTCCTGGTTTTTGTAGAAAAGTTGTATAAGAATCTCAAAGCCAGACTGAGAAGCAGTTCATCTTAGGCTGAGAAACTGTTGGAATTAGAAAGCTGTGGAAGGTTCACAAACTGAACTATATTGTAAAGAGTCCTACAAATAACCGCGTGCCAGTCGTGTCCAGGGTAAATTTAGAGAAAGAAAACTAAGAAAACGTTTTATTGGAATCGGCAAAAAAGTTATTGGAATTTTTTTTATTCAAAGACATAATCATGTAGTGAAATTACTACAAAAGAAAATCTTAAGCTCTAATTCGGGGGCTGGAAGATAGTACAATGGCACGGCACTTACCTTGCACTTGGCTGATCTAAGTTCGATCCTCAGCATTCCCACATGGTCCCCACGCTAGGAGTGATCCCTGAATGCACAGTCAGGAGTCCACCTTGAGCACCACAGGGTGTAGCCCCAAAACCCTCAGAAAAGATCTAATTCAGCAGAGATTTAAGATATCCAGGTGTGTTACCATTCCATACTTGAGCAATTGGTAGGAAGGCATACATGCTTGTTACAGTCCTAGAATATAGATCCTATCTGACATTATCAGTTTAGTTGAAAGATTTCCTTAAGCCTCAACCAATGAGCTTGGTGGCAATAAAAACATTTTCACTAATTTATAAGTTAGTAATTATTAGGGCATATAAAATGAAAAGTTGCTGCCCGTGTTCTTCATGGGATCCTCAAACATATGAAATTCAAATCTGGTGCCTCTAAAACAACCACTTAGTGTCTGTGCTCTAAGATTTCTTAAACTATTTTGTCAGAGATATCAATAAAATTCTAAACCCAAAACACTGACATAGCAGCAAGCTTCTTCAATAAATAAAGAACTCTGGGGTGAATGGAAATTGCTTAAACTTCTTTCTAAACTAGAAAAACAATATACAGGAAATGTCTTTATGAAGTCTACATAAAAAAGAAGACATTTCCTTTGTACTAAAATTTAACCAGTCGATTTTCCCCTCCATCCGTCAAAATAATCTCATCAGTAAGTAAAAATATCATTAACAGAATATATTCTTTAAATAAAAGTGTGATAAAGGTTAGAGGACTAAATCTTAGTAGTAATATCTTCAATATCTACTTTCAATTAATGAAAAATAATAGTCTTCTGGCAAATGTTTTGTTCACTGGTCCTTTCGTTGGTGGGGACGTGGCAGGGACAAGGACTTCAGAGTCACCCTGGCAAGCCTGTTGCTTTAATAATCCATTTACCTTCTAGGGGAAAAAGGTTACCAAGTAGTTATGTAACTTGTCACCATTAATATCGAGTAGTTGGCATAGCATTAGAGCCATAGTGTGTATTCAATAAGTATTTGTTGACTAGATGTATATTCACAAGTGCTAACATATGCCTATTTGGTGCAGGAAAGAAGAGGAAGATTTTGTAAATAATTGCATCTGTTATTGACATTTAGAATCCCCCTTTTTTTTCCTCCCCAGGCTTTGGGTTGGGAGTTTGGAGTGCTCGGGAAAATAAAACAGTCTCTGTGTTCTTGGATCTGTCCTCGCCGACCCCAAGGAGAAGAAAATTAAATAAGCAGGGTTGAGGGAAGATGTTGGTGTCTGTTGCTGCCTGTTGTCCTCCAGGCAAATGACCACAGGCGTCCTTGGGTTAAACTCGTCACTTGCCTAATTAAATAGAAAGCATATTTCTACTGCTGGAGAATAAAGGAGACAGAGATTTTCTTAAAGATGGTGCCCCCCACTCTCCCATGTTCATCGCAGCACTATTCACAATAGCCGGAATCTGGAAACAACCCAAGTGCCTGAGGACACATGTGTGAACAAAGAAACTATGGTCCATCTACACAATGGAATACTATGCAGCTGTTAGGAAAAATGAAGATATGAAATTTATATGTGGATTTAAATTTATATATGGATCATTTATTTATACATCTATAAATGGGTGGACATGGAGAGTATTATGCTGAATGGAATGAGTCAGAAGGAGAGAGAGAGAAGTAGAAAAATTGTACTCATTCATGGGATCTAAAAGAAACTTAGTATGAGACTAATACCCAAGGACAGTAGAAACAAGGGCCAAGAGGACTAGGTCAATGGTTGGAGCCTACCCAAGTGTGTGCTGGGGCAGATGGTTGGTAAGAAAAGGAACCAGTATGACAATAATAGTTGGGAATGATCACACTAAAAAAGAACTTAAATGGGTATACATGATAACCTCTCAGTATCTGTACTGCAAACCACAATGCTCAAAAGGAGAGAAGGAGAGAGAGAGAGAGAGAGAGAGAGAGAGAGAGAGAGAGAGAGAGAGAGAGAGGAGGGAGGGAGGGAGGGAGGAAGAGGGTGTGAGAGGGTGAGAAAGAGAGAGAGAGAGAAAGAGAGGAAAAGTGCCTCCTGTAGAGGCAGATTTGGCGGGGGGGGGGGGGGGGATGTGTGGGAAGGAACCTGGGGACACAGGTGCTGGGAAATGTGCACTGGTGGAAGGATGGGTGTTGGACACTGAATGACTGAAACCCAATCATGAGAAGTTTCGTAATGGTCTATGTCACAGTGATTCAATTTTAAAAATTTTATAAAAACAAAATATGGCTGGAGCCATAGCACAGCAGGTAGGGCGCTTGCCTTGCACGCGGCCTACCCAGGTTCGATCCCCAGCATCCCATATGGTCCCCTGTGCACCGCCAGGGGTAATTCCTGAGTGCAGAGCCAGGAGTAACCTCTGAGCATCGCCGGGTGTGACTCAAAAAGCAAAAAAAAAAAAAAAAAAAAAAAGGTCCCCTCCCTAGTCTCAGTAACGGTGCTTGGGGAGAAGCGGGTCTCCCTCACACAAAGCACGTGCCTGAGTCCTCAGAGCTACACTCCTCTGACCAGACCCCATTCTTCCTATGGCTTCTGATACGAGCTGTGCTTTCGAGACAAATGATTCCTAAGGGAAAGTGAGGAGCACCTCTGAAAAATGTTTTTCCCACTCAGGCCATCAATGAACGGGGAAAGAAAGTTGTAAGAGAGTCGAAATGGCTTGAGTATACAATTTATATTTCAGATGTAAGATGTGCTTGGTGGACCAAGCCTCAGGAGTGCCGACACATTCAGAGCTAAGCTCACTGACTCTTCCTCTAGGTGCATTCTCAATAGACCTAGGATTCTGAGACCCAAAGTTATACACACTAAAGGGAGCTTGCAAACTGGAATCAAGGACAGGACACGTCCCTTCCTCGGCTGGAGTTTACTGCTTATAGCATTTCATTTACTCTTTCTGAGTTTCACTATCCTCATTGAAAACCAAGTCTCCTAAGAGAGGTTGTAAGCAATCATATGTTTTTGTAGTTCTCCATCCCACCACACGTGGAATTTTCCATTTTAATTGAGATGGTTCTTAAAATCAGAGCCGTCACTGTGGAAACTGGGTGCTACATAAACTGATGAAAATGCATACAATATATGCCTTTATAAGAAGATGAAATATATAAAGGCATTAAAGTCAAATTGCTGGCCCCAGCCTCTTGGATACAATAAATAAACAAATACCAAATAAACAGGGGCAATGGTAATGGCACTGTAGCTATACTTTACAACATACACCAAGGAGAAAATGCATTTATTTCGACATAAAGACTTACTAATGCTCCAGCTCATGTTAATGCCACCCAGAAAACATTTGTGAAGAATTAAGGTCTTAAATTTCCTAGTTTCTCTAATCATCTAAAGCTTCAGGATTCTTTTCATGCGAAAAATGAAGTCAGTCCGTGAGTACTAAGAATCTGTGATGTGCTCCATATTTTACTAGGCACTAATTTTTATTATTTTTTCTAATAGGACTTTAATATGATTTCATTTCAACATCAACAACAGCACCATATGGCAAGTTCCCTGTTCCCTCTAAAATAATTTACTAGGGCTTTGGTGTGTCCAAGTGACCATACTCTCTCTGCCGAATTTTTCTCAAGGTTTCTTCAGGACATCTGAACATAATGGAGGTTTTTTCAGGTGGCCCTCCACCAACTGGAGACGAAATTGGATCAGCTGGAGGCAAGAACAGATGGGGTTGAGCAGCAGATGGAAAGATCCGGTTTAGGATATGCAGAATCACTCTGGCAAAATCAATCATGCCACTGAGTTAGTTTCAGTTCAGTTAAAGAAAATGAACTCAAGTAGACAATTGAGTTTGGGGGAAATTAATATGGGCTCACACTTTAGAAAAAGTTCTTGATTAAGTGTCAATAAGACAGATGAGCTAATGATGCTGAATTATAAGTCTTAAGAATGTCGTCTTTGTCAAAGATAATAATAGTTTGTTATGTAGTGCTTACTATGTGCCAGGCACTTTACATAAAATCTCATTCAGTCGTACACACCCTTAGGAGACAGGCATTTCTCCATTTTTTTTTTTGCAAATGCTGGAAATGGAGCATTAACGTTCACAGAAGAGAACTATCTACTTGACTTGAAAATTTGTACAAATCATGGCCACTCTATTTGACTTCCAATGTACACAAGAAAAACTAGATGATAAGATGGACACATTTTAGAACTCCTAAGCCCTTTCCATGGGAATGGTTAGATTGGTTTATAAGGTTCTGAACAACTTCTGGACCTATGGCCTATATCCTTCCAGGGAATGTAGAGGAACTGTGATTGACACAGTAGATGATCACAGAGGTCAGACACAGAGAGCTATGCTGATTTTCTGTGGTATTCTCAAGTCTACTTTCCCCAAGATGTGCTTTCACATCCTGGAGTCACCCCAGTCCAAAAATGAATGCCCATTAGTCTCTGACATAAGAACCAGAGGCACTTTTTCTTGTTCCAGACATGCTTCAAGTAATCTCAGAGGACCTGTGACAGATGTATGGGTTCAAAGTCATGGGCATCTTAGAGCACCCACTTCCTTCAAAAGTTACTGTGTCCAATAATAGAACAGTGGACGCACTTTGATTACCTTTAAGTTATGGAAATATATTTTGGCAATCAATATTTGCACTTGCATTCTTTTTGCTTTCCATCCAAATGTTTTCTATGCTCTAATTTTAAAGCAAAACTGGGGAATAGGAAGAGAACATCATTAATTGATGGCCTACTGCTTTCCAGGCCCTGGGGAAAACACACAGTTGGTTGGAAGGAAGAAAGTATCAGGCTGGTAACCAATGGCAAGACTTCTGTAGGGCACCTGCTCTGTGCTGTTTTCTTTCCTTTTATGAGGTTGACTCATCAACGTTCCTGTTGAGATCTGGGCTAAGTTTCCTTCTTAGCTAATGTTCCTTCTTAGCTCGGTATTGAATCTGACTGAGCAGATTATAAACCCACTTCTAAAAGAAGAGTGGTCAATATGATGAGTATATCCCCTTAAAGAAGTCCTGTTTTCTGACTTACTTTCCTCAAACAAAGCAAGTTGTAGCCAATTGCATTACATCTGCTTTCAACCTATGTATAAATATCACAGAAATGTTTGAGCCTTATAGAAGGTAACGGGATTCTTATTATGTATATGATATACGTGAGTAATCTCTTATAAATATAAATGAGTAATCTCTTCCGATGCAACTATGTCTGGTATTAAAAGGCCACTAAATGTCTGTTAAGTACAAGCTCATTAGAGATATTAATGAATAATGCCTACATTATTCATTAGCTATGTAGGTATTATGCATTAGCCACTATATCAGTAATAAGTTATCAATAGTACGTATATAGTGTTCAGTGATAGGATTATGAATACTCATGAATTACAGTTCAGTTTTAAAATAATGTATTTTAGCAATCTATAGCTCTACTTGTATTCTTTGACACAAAAAATATTATATGCCATAAACTAACCTTGAAAATACAAAGCTGTGAAGAATTTAATGAATCTTGTGACAGCTTTTCATATTGTAATATTTCTGAAATTAAACGTGTCTGAGATTCAGTGACATTTTCAGGTGAGAGCAATACAGTGTGCATTGCTTACAAGTATTTGAATATCAAAATCTCAGGATGTACATCAGCATCTGGCAAAAAAATTCCAAAGACAACATGAGAACATTCTTTTCCTTAGGAACTGATTATTTGGGGGTGGGGGGAAATAAGATGGCGAGTTAGATGGGTTTATCAACATACTGGAATCAAGAATGGGAAAAGTGGTCTATCTCTGTGCCCATGCAGAGTGATATAAGAGTTTAGGACTGAAACATTTGAGCAATAAAGTAGATTTTAAAAAGAAATATTCCAGTACCATTGGATGGCACTGGGATTTTTAAAAAACACTTTTTATATTAAATGAAACAGGACATTAACAACTGAGTCAAAACATGATTCCATGAGATTTGAAATGAAGAGAGTTTCAGAAATATTTGTCACTGTTACTGTCATCCCATTGCTCATCGATTTGCTCGAGTGGGCACCAGTAATGTCTCCATTGTGAGACTTGTTGTTACTGTTTTTAGCATATCAGATATGCCACAGGTAGCTTGCCAGGCTCTGCCATGCGGGCGAGATACTCTCGATAGCTTGCCAGGCTCTCTGAGAGGGGTGGAGGAATCTAACCCGGGTCGGCCTTGTGCAAGACAAACGCCCTACCCGCTGTGCTATCACTCCAGCATGGGGCGATAGCATGGGGCTGGAGTGATAGCAGAGCAGGTAGGGTGTTTGCCTTGCATGTGGCCAACCCAGGTTCAATTCCCAGCATCCCATATGGTCCCCTCAGCACCGCCAGGAGTAATTCCTGAGTGTCAGAAATACTTAAACCAATTTATATTGTTAATAGCTTTTATGTTGTGAGACTAAAATGTTGTCAAAGTATATGTATCAGGCAGATTAAAGAGTTATTTCAATACATAAAAATTTCATTTTTAAGTGTAGATATGTTCTTTCAGTAAATATAAAATTCTCAAGTGATAAAATATATTGAATCAATTTGCTAGTTGGGGGTATTTGGGGTTGTTTTGGGGGTGGTTGCTTTAGGGTCATACCTGGCCTTTCTCAGAGGGTACTCCCAGCCCTGTGCTCAGGGAGCTCGCTCCTGGCAGTATGCAGAGGACCGTGAACATTTCGCACCTAACCCGCCTCTTCTGCATGCGGAGCATGTTCTCCGCCCTTGGAACCACTTCCCCAGCCTGAACGAAGTTGCTATCATCTTGAATACAATGGAATGTTGTATACAAAAAAAATTTCAAGAACATTAAGAAAGTGTCTATAAATTTTACAAGGGTTTGATATGTTAAAAAATGAATGCTAACCTGCGTATTAAGACATAGAATATTTTGCTTGTTCTGGGATCACATCTGGCAGTGTTCAGGGCTTATTCCTGGCTCTGCATTCATGGTCACTCCTGGCAAGCTCAAGGGACTGTGTCGGATGCCAGGAATTGTACCCAGGTGAGCCACATGCAAGACATATGCCCTGTCTGCTGTACTATCACTCCAGCCCTGGACATAGAAGCTCTTGACTTAGTTCTATAAACGACAGAGTCCCATGACCAAGTGATTTGGTCTTTCTGAGCCTCATCTGTGAAACAAGTCGCCATGACTGGTATCTGGAAAATGCAGAATTGGTGTCTAGAAATACATGCATCAGTCAAAAAAAAAAAATGGAGCTCTCTCTATATTCCAAAGAAGAAAGGCCTTAATTTAGGATATTAAATGCTTACAAAACAATAGGCTGGATGGTCAAGAAAGACCACCAGCCCGGAAGGAACTAGATCTTTCTTCTGTTCACTTAACCCCCAGGTTGGAGGACTATGACGAGAGTCACAGCTGCCAACAGCACCCACAAAGAAACATCTAGAAAGCACAGCAAAGCTACATATGCCTCCAAACACACATATCTATAATCCCTGCTCATACGTGTACATCATCTCTGCAAATGTAACAGGAATGTCTCCTGGGTAGAGTCCGAGTCGGAACTCTGTAGAGGGAAGTTTGGAGAGTGTCCACACATTGCTAACTCTTGGGCTCCAGGGAGAGAATTACAGGCTATGGGTGTGGGGCTGTGTCTTGGACAGTTCCTTGATACACCAGCTCTGGTGTTAGGACTCTGGGAGGTGGGTGAAGATGGGGAGAAAGGGAGGAATCACAGGGGTGGTACATGCAGAAGTCAGGAACTAGAGAGCCCTCCCCAGAAAGATGCTTCCAGGGGCGGATGGTTTGAGTAAGAATCACTTTTGCCTTCCCTACTGTCAAGTCAATAAAATCCACAAATCAAGACTCCTTTGTGTTTTTCCGTGTTCTTTCCCCCAACTTTCCTATAACTGAGAACAATAGACCTTCCTCCTCCTCCCAAAAGAATAAAGATTTGCTGGGAGAAGTTCTATGAACCAGCATTTGCACTGAATATGTTATATTGTTTGAGAACCTGGCTAAATGTTTTTCATAACTGCTTTAAAGGTGATTTCCATTTAGAGCTAGGTGGAACAAATTCCTGTGCTGCCTAAATCTTTCTTTTCCTATGAGCAGAATCTCATAAAAGGTTCTCTCTTTTGTACTATATACTGTGATGCATTTTTGTGTTGGGATCTATGAAGGAAGATGTCTAAAAATATATGGAGCATTGTAAAAATCTCCTTGTAATTCTACTAGAATTCAACTTTTACTGGTTGTCTTTCTTCTCCCTTTATTTTTCTTCTTCAATTATTGCCTCTACCATTGGTATATCACCAGATTAATGTTTCTGGATCTTTCAATGACATCTTTAAAAAAAAATGGAAAGTATCGCTCTTTAAATAGATCCTCCTTAAACCCCAACAAGTTCAAGGCTATATAAGCTTCAGCCCAAGATTTTAGAAGGGGGGAAAATTTCAATAAACCAGTAGTTGAAATTCTGACTACTTTTTAATGATAAATTAATATTAGGCACCCTTCCTGTTCGAGGGGCGCTCTATGTTGTTACACCTTTATGCTAATCAACATGCTGCTACAGCATCTGGGGAAGGGGGTGTAGTTCAACAGGAGGGGCACATTCCTTCCCTGTGTAAGAACCTGAGTTTGATCCTTGATGCTGCACTTAGCCCGGGGCACATCCAGGTGTTATCCTGGTGAATGCCAAGCAACCCCACGTTGGTGCTAGTGGCCCCTGGCACTGCTGGCCATGAGTAGTACCGCATTGCAGCGCCAGGCGTTGAAGTCTCCGCCCTCTTCACCAAGTTTAGCTGGCCATGGCCCCGGAACCTCCTGGAGCCTCCTCCTTCAAAATAGAGAAAATCAAAAGTGCTCTGGAGAGTTTTTGTAGCTCCAGTTATTGTTTATCTCACAACAAGATGTTCCTCACATGAAATTAATTTGACCCTTTAATGAACATTGCCTCTATGTGCAGGACATGCCCTGGATGTTTCTGATCTCAAAATCCTAAACATTTAACATGACCCAAAAGCCTTTGCTCAGCTTGAAAGCCCCATCTCCTCCCAGGTTGCCCCTTTCTCGAGAATTCTAGCTACCCTGGTCTTCTCTCTCTTTCTAGAATATTCCAGGTCTGCTCTTGTCTCCAGTTTTGATGCACGCTCATGCTCACCCCTTGCCCCTTGTTATATTTGTTCCCACGTCAGACCCCTTCATACTCTGAAACTGGCCCCCGAAGTCTTCCTCTCAGGAAGCTCCTGCTGATTACTTAACAAGGTCCAGCAACATTTCTTTGCAACATCGTCTTCCATCCCTTTGAAGGTCCCAATCTTTCCCTCTTCTGCATAACAATTGCTGAACTTGTATCTCTCTGTTTGACATCTCAGTTATTTATCTTTCCCTCATGCCGACATGGAGCTCCATGTTAGCACATGTCGGTCTTCCCAAAATTATCTCATCTGAACTGTAACTTCCCCTCTCTGATTTCTGAGACTTTTTAAAATCAGGTATCCATTTTATTGATCTTTTCAAAGAACCAACTTTTGTTCTCACTGATTTCTTTGAACTATCTTGTATTATCTTAAGACTTCTGCCTATTTTCAGGTTTGATGTTTTTTCTTCCTTTTCAGATCCTTCAAATGTATGCTTAGATGGAGAAGGGTGTGGTTTGGTTTGTTTGGGGGGTATTTGGGCCACACCTAGCAGTGCTCAGGGCTTACTCCTGTCTCTGTGCTCAGGGGACCAGACACAGAATCAGAGATCAAACTTGATCCAGTCACACACAAGTCAAGTTCTTTACCCTCTGCACTAGTTCTCTGGCCTTAAATTTAGGCTTATGTTGCTTATTGAGATACGTGTACCCCAATCAAAATGAAGTCCTGCTTAATACTGCTTTTGCTGCATCTCATAGGATCTGATATCTCATCTCTGTTTTTGTTCTTCTCTGGAAACCATTTTACTTCTCTGTTGATTTTTCCTTAAGCTAAGAGTTTTCAAAACATGTTGTTTAGCGACCACCTATGTGCGGGGTTTTCCATTTTCTTTTGTTGTTGATTTCTGCTCTCATACTGTTCTGATAGAACAAAATGCTTCATGTGATTGCTATTCTTCATAATTTAATTAAGACTTCTTTTGCATATGATCTACCCATGATAATGCTCCAGGTACATTGTAAAGAATGTATATTCCTTTTGAGATGCAAGATTCTGTGTATATCTGTTAATTCCATCTCTTCAATAATTTAATACTAGTTTTTGTCCGAATGATCAGTTCATTGCTATAAGTGGAATATTGACTGTTATGTTATCATGTATTATGCTATTGCTTTGTTGCATATCTTATGGTCTGTTAATATCTTCTTGAGAACTGATTCATTGATCATGATATAAATATACAACTTGCTTCTTATTACCATTTTTGATAGATTTTAATAGAATAGTCATTCCTGATCTTTTCTCTATATTATTATCTTAGATAACTTTGATCCAGCTTTTCATTTTATAATAAAAATATGAATTTATACTTGATGACTAACCAAGTTATCACCATTCACACATAAGAGGATTATTAATCTGTGGGGCTTATTGTCATTCTATCTTTTGTTTTCTGGTTGTTTCAGATTTCTTCTGTGTCTTTTTGCCCCATATATTTCTATCTTTCCTGTAAAGTGGACTTTTTGGGGTAATTCTCTCCATTTTTCATTTATTTATAAATAATTTTTCTCTATTCTTCCATATGGGTCATTACCATTATTTGATCTTTAATTTCTGTTCTTTACTCAGCAAAGTAAGTCTACTTATTATGCTTTCCTTGCATTCTTTCTACCCAGCATCTCTGTTTGGAATTTTTAAATATCTTTTTTTTAAGAAATCCATATTCTCTTCGTATTTCTTGGCCTTTCTTTTTTATGCTTAATTGACAGTATCTAACTTCATGACAGTTATTTCAATTTTTGTTAGTTGCTTCTTCCAGTTTTGTGTCTCTAGGTTTGAAAAATTATCATTTCCTTCAAAGAAATTCATCTTAACTTTTCTTTTTTTTGTAAAGTAAAATAGTTTTAATTAGAGAGATTTACTTAGGGCAATGTGAAGGGAGAGAGCAGGAGAGATAGACATGTTCAAAAGAGAGCACAGACTTTTGGGAGAAGGTTATATACAATTTCTCCAAATTCTCTTGGCCTACAGTTCTCTGCATATGTAAGAGTCAACCAGTCTGTTTTCTTCTTTAAAAAGCTCTTGATGCTTCTTTCATATGTTTATCATAACAGTTGGATGCTCCTGAAGCTTCTTCTTTTGAGGATCCATCCATCTCTGGGTGCCGCCTCAGTTTCTGCATCTACCAAGACTGTAGTATTTGCCTTTGAAGAGAATGTATTCCTCTTGCCTTTGACTTACTGCAGGGCTAGGCAATTCTTAATTTTATTAGTTCTCCCAAATTCCTTACCAAGGCCCCCTACTTATCTTCCTGCCACATCCCAACTCAAGGCTCCCTTAAATCTTTGAGGTCCATTTCCTGTAACTGCTCTCTCTCTGCCCAACAAAGGGCATTGGCATGCCTGCGAAAAGGAAAGAAATCTCATGCAAACTTAGTATTGATGGAGCTCAGGCAGTGGCTTGCTGGGTTTCAGAGATGTTCAATGGAAAGAGAAATCAGATAGACTAGACAGCAGCTTTTTAAACATTAGTTCCTCTAGCAGGGTAAAATGCTTTCCTGGCCTGGGCGGGCAGGGTGTCTAAGACAGCAAGAAAAAAAAAAAAGCCTTTACATAAAAATTTATTCCTTTCTTTTATGTTCTGATGAATCTGCTGTAAAAAGAAAGTGTTCACTTCCATTTCTGCTGGCCTTCTTTGCAAAGACACGTTCTGGTCAGAAAATGTGTTGCTTGGCTTTTAGAAGAAAGAAATAAGGACTAGTTTCTGTATAAAGAAAAACAGATTTAAGTTCTTGATGGGTCTCAGGAGTTGGCTGACTCATCTTTTATCGGGGTCTGGCCATTGACTGAGGTAGATGGAACTGATTTTATACAGGAGAGATAAACCCAACTAGAAATTACATTAAGTATTGGGAGTGCTTTAGATAACTTGACAAGGTCCCTTATGTTTAGGCAATAGTCAATCAAAAGGGTTTCCCTAGCTACCAGGCTGTATTTTGGTTGGGATTCAATCTGTTTGGGGATGGCAAAACAGCATGTCCAAATCGATTCTTTTTCATAACTAAAGTTCTCGCTTGCATACATGGGGTTTGTTTCTTTTGTTTTTCTATCTGTGGCTCTGTGGATTTAGTGTTCGTATTATTTTTTGTAGTATTATTTTGTGGGCAGAATCTCCTGCCCCCACACCAGGCTGTCTTCACCATGGCTCACTCGGAGGGGGGCAGGTTGAGTTTCCTTCCCCATCCCAAGCAGAGTCCCAGTAGCCAAAAACCTTCAGAACCTAGCCACAGCCATGCTCAAGGTCCCTCTCCTCACGCTCGGATGAACTTCACCCATGAAGGAACCAACAGAGGAACCCAGGTATGCGAGACCCGTGACTGAGATTTCCATGCCTGCTCAGATCGAGACTGGGCCTCCTCCACCCAGGCCCCCAGTTTTCCAGTAGCTTGGAAGTCACACCCATAAACCAACCCTGGCATTACGTAATCTCATCAACAGCCAAGATCCAGAAACTATAAAACAAAGCTACAGGAAAAGAGCGATGCAAAATCTCGCATGTCAGAGCCTTGGCAAGCTACCTGTGGCGTATCCAATATGCCAAAAACAGTAACAATAATGGGCCTCATTCCCCTGACCCTGAACGCCAAAAGGACAAATGGAGATGTTACTGGTACCTGCTCAAGCAAATCAATGAGAAACGGGATGACAGTGATACAGTGATTATTTTTGTGATTTTGATAGAGAGGGCAATGAAATTAAAACTTGACCACATGTGATGAGTGTAGGGGTGGCAAGGGGGAAGAACCATCCCAGAGGGAAATCTGCGAACTGCCTTTCCACCTCCACAGCCACTCCAACTGTGACTCATCCCCAAAGTTTGTATTCTAGTTCACTGTCTCTGCACTGTGGCATCGAGAGCCCTCCTTGGTGGGCAAAGGACCCCAGATGGTCTAACAGTAGCTGTCATAAACTCCTAGGACTCAGTCTCATATCACATTACTTTATATTCCACAAATGAGTGCAGTCATTCCATGTAGGTCCCACTCTTTCTGATTCATTTCACTTGATACTCTCCATGACCATCCACTCCTAAGCAAATTTCATGACTCCATCTTTCCTAACAGCTGCATAGTATTCCATCGTGTAGATGAGACTGACTCCCAAGGACAGTAGACACAAAAGCCAGGAATACTGCTCTGTAGTTGGAAGCCTGCCTCAATAGCTGGGGGAGAAGGCGGCTGGGATAGAGAAGGGATCACTAAGTCAATCATGGTTGGAGGGATTGTTCGGGATGAGAGACGTGTGTTGAAAGTAGATAAAGGACCACGTGTGATAGCCTCTCAGTGTCTATTGTAAATCATAATGCCCAAAAGTAGAGAGAGAGTATGGAGGAAATTGTCTTCCAAAAAGGCAAGGGGAGAGTTGTAAAGTGTGTGGGGGGGGGAGAGATACTGAGGGCATTGGTGATGGAAAATGTGCACTGGTGGAGGGATGGGTATTTGAACATTGAATGAGTGAAACTCAAACATGAAAGCTTTGTAACTGTATATCATGGTGATTCAATAAAAAAGTCCTAGGACTCAATTAGGTTTTTTTTTTTCTGTTGGTATTGTTTCCCTAGAGCTTGGTTTTGCCAGAGTGCACTCTGGCAAAACATTCACTGTCACTGTCACTGTCATCCCATTGCTCATTGATTTGTTTGAGCGGGCACCAGTAACGTCTCTCATTGTGAGACTTATTGTTACTGTCTTTGGCATATCCAATGTGCCACAGGTAGCTTGCCAGGCTCTGCCATGTGGGCTAGATACTCTCAGTAGCTTGCCGGGCTCTCCGAGAGGATCGGAGGAATCGAACACAGGTTGGCCGCGTGAAAGGCGAAAGCCCTACCGCTGTGAAATAATTGATGTAAATTAATAAAGTATTAATTTACATTAGTTTATGTAATTTATTAATTTACATAAACTAATGTAAATTAATAAATTACGTCAATTAATCTCAGATGTAATTGACATCTGAGAGATCACAGACGTCAATTATTTCCAGTTTCTACTTACACCAACAAGGTCATGTCAGCAGCCATGGCAACGGGCACATGCCATGTATTCTTTCATCAGTCAATCCTTCAGCTCTGACTCCGTGTACTGCAATCACACCGACCTTCCTACAGACAGAAACATTTGTATCTCAGGCAAACCAGGCTGTGAACTGGTGAGATTGTGAGATATAGTAGATTTCAGATTGGACTTGGCAGGGAACTTAAACAACATCTATTCTGCCATTTCTCCGAAAGTCTCTGAGTTTGTACATTTTTCAAGATTCTGCTCTGACCCAAAAGCATTTTATAGATTATTAAAATAACTTAAAGGGACTCAAACCTGCTAAAGTGTTGTTGACTTTCATGAACTGTCCAATTTGCCCTGATTACGTTTATTTGGCATATCCATATCCAATACGCAAGGGTAGCTTGCCAGGCTCTGCCACGCTGGCTCGATAATCTCAGTGGCTTGCCGGGCTCTCCGAGAGGGGCGGAGGAATCGAACTCGTGTCGGCTGCGTGAAAGGCGAAAGCCCAACCGCTGTGATATCGCTCCAAAAACAGTAACAATAAGTCTCTCAATGAGAGAGGTTACTGGTGCCCGCTCTAACAAATCGATGAGCAACGGGGTGACAGTGACAGTGACCTTTATTTACCTGTATGTGCAAGTCAGTATTTGTTGGGTACCTAACAGATTTCAATGATAATGTTCCAGAGTTTCCTCAAATCTGTAGGGAAGAAAAGATTACAACAATCTTAATAATGGGTGTGTTGTGGCAGCAGCATCTCCAGGGTGGTAATTAAAGACTAAAGAAATAAATTCAATGAGACCAGTGGCCTTAGGAGAACATTTCCAGAGGCAACATTTTGAACTGAATCTTAAAGATTAGGAGAAATTAGTTAAGTACATAGAGGTTCACCTAACTTGGGGTGATTAATCTTTGGCATATGTTTTGGGATTATGAATGTTCATGGACTCTGCACATGAAGTGTCAGTCCGTATGTACCCTGATGTTGCCAGGATATCCCTTAGACCAAAACGCACAGCATTTGAGAATAATTGGAATCATCAGAGAATCCCCCTTCTAAAATTTGGGAGTCTCAGACTTACTAGAAGCATTTACAAATGATTCTTGTGCAGTATAATTGGACAACTTGTTGGAGATGGAGGGGGAGGTAAGATGTATGCACTTATAGAAAGAGTTTATGTGTTTTTTTTATAAATTTTTTTTAAACATATTATCACCATGTGGAAAGTTACAGAGTTCTCAGGTTTATGTCTCAGTTATACCGTATTCAAACACCATCCCTTCACCAGTGCCCATATTCCACCACCAAAATCCCCGGTATACCCCCCGCCCCCCACCCCAACTGTATAACTGATGATCCTCACTTTATTTTCTCTTCACCTTGATTACGTTCCATATTTCAACACAAAACTCACTATTGTTGTGGGAGTTATATCCCCAAACAAGATAGCCCTAATAAGGAGGCATTTGATAATTAGTTTTCCATTCAAAGATTGTATGTTTTCAGGTTTTAGAAAAGGCTCGGATCTGTCCCAGTCCCGAATCCTGGAGCCGTGTTAGTTGCTGCTCAGTGGCGCCGGGGTTCCATCCGGAGAAGGTGTGCAGGCGGCACCTCCTCCCTCCGGCCCCCGGTGTTGCTGGCCCCGATTCGGGTCCGGAGCATTGTCCGGGCCGCGTTGCTCACCAGAATGCCTGCCGCTTCTCTGTGGATTGTGGCATCAAGATGGTGCCGAGGGTGGGTCGAGGGCGTGACTTCCGGCGGCCGGGACCACTCAGAGTTTGGGCTGGCGCCAAGAAAGAGTTTATGTTTTAATCTAAGAAGTTCCAAATGTTATTCTAGAAACTCTTCTGAGGAATGGAAGCATATCCAATAAGGAAGCTAGATAACATATTTTAGAAAAGTTACTTTGGTCATTAGGTGAAGGATGAATTGAATGGAGATGAAATGTGATGGAATGATGATCCGTAAGAGACATGATGGATGCATACAGAAAGGAAAAGGAATGCAGAGGAGTCATTCAGATCAAATCTTTAGGACTTTGTCCAGAATGCTATCAAGATTCTAAACTAAGAGGATCAAAAAGTAGGATCTTTAATGTTCCACGATATCATTTGGAAATTGAGCTTTATTATTTTATGAGAGAAAATATATGAGGCTCGAACTAGAAATTTACTTTTTATGTTTTGTAAGCGTAAGTTAGGAGAACTCATTATATAATAAATAAATATAGCACTACCTAAGGCTTTGAATTCAATTAGGTCTTCAGCAAAGGTACCTTGAACTTCTTATCACCAAAAATTTACTAATTTTAAAAGTAATCAATATAGTAGAAAACCTCAATAAATTTTCACCACCTCCTCACACTATTCCCTCAAGCAATGCCTTTAATAGTGAGGCAAATTGAAGAATTAAAGCTATTTTTCTTGCCTGATTATCCAGAAAATTGTCTCATTTCTTTGCTTAACTTTCTGAATCTATATAATCATAAGAGATGTTATGTTACACTATAGTTTGGATATTTTTGAGTAGCTGTGTCTTTGAAAACACTAAGAGAAGTCATTGCCAACAAATATTCTTAGCATTTGGCAAAAGTTTCATTTTCATTCAGCACTTGTTGGTACACAAGATTTATCTTGTATGCAAGAATTCACCCAAGAAAATTTCATGAACACCTACTTGAAAGGAAAGCATAGAACTGGGTCTCAGTTATTTAAAAATATCCACAGATAACTAATATTATAAAATATGCAAAGGCAGTTAATAATGCAGGGCCAAGAATGATAATATTCATAAACTGTATTCCAGAAAAGTTCTGTGCACCTGACTTCACAAAGTTAGAGACATGACAATCAGACTATTCAGGCATTTTCTCAGGAATTTCAAAGAGTGACCCAAAGAGACATATCCAGAGTTTATAGTGGTTGCTTTAGCTGTACAGTCATCATCATCATCATCATCATCCCATTGATCATCAATTTTCTCAAGGGGTCTCAGTAACATCTCCATTTGTCCTAGCCCTGAGATTTTAGAAGCCTCTCTTTACTCGTCCTTCCCAACAGTGCCACATTGGAGGCTCTTTCAGGGTCAGAGGAATGAGACCCATCACTATTACTGGTTTTGGCATATGAATATGCCATGGGGAGTTTTGCAAGGCTCTCCCATATGGGCAGGAAACTCTCAGTAGCTTGCCAGGTTCTCTGAGAGGGAGAACTAGGCTATAAGAAGTCCAAGGTTCCAGGAGCATGGTTTTATAGTCTCTGAATGTTGGCTGTTGATGGGATTATAGGGCGCGGAGACGGCAGTGCAGGGGAAGAGGGAGAGGGGGCGGGCAGTTTCTGGGTGTGATCGCCTAGCTACTAGAAAATGGGGGATCTGGGCAGAAGAGGCCCAGTCCCGATCTGAGCAGGCTTGGGGCTTGGAGATCTCAACCCCGGGTCCCACACACCTGGGTTCCTCTGTGGGTTCCTTCATGCGTGAGGCTCATTCGAACTCGTCAGAGTCTCTTGCCCTCACACCTGGCTGTCTTCACAGGTGCCCCTCGGAGGGGGTGGGTTGAGTTTCCCTCCCTGCCCCGAGCAGAGCCCTGGCAGCTGAAGTAATGGCAGGCGAAGCAATGTCAAATATTACAGCAAAAACTTGCAAATACAAAAGTACTCAGGCCCACAGCACTAGTTAAAAGGGCTAGACCGCAGCATGCTTTGCATTCCAAAGGTCAAGTTTAATCCTCAGTACCATAAGGTCTGGCCAGCACCTCTGGGAACCACCCTGGCATATCATGCGGGGTGTAACCCCTAAGTACAGCCAGGTAGGGTCGAAAATAAAACAAATTAAATGAAAGCACTCCCTGTTTATTTAAAAACTAAAAGAAACAACAGCTGGAAAGATAGGATGGCGTAAGGCACTTGCCTCACATGTGGTGGGCCTGGGTTAGACCCAGCATCACATTTTGGTCCCCCAGTGCCAGCACTTCCAGGATTAATTCCTGAGTGCAGAGCCAGGAGCAACCAGAGTATCGCCGGATGTGGCCCCCCAAAACAACAACAATAAAAAGAACAAGGCACTCAGGTAGGTTCTCTCCGCCTCACTCAGACCTTCCCCATTTTAGTTACAACTACTCTTGAGACCCCAAAAACAAATTTAAAAAAAAAGCATTTTATGCTACTTTACCTCATTTGACCTGAACATCACTACCATCAAGTGTTCATTTTCTCCCACTGTTTAGACAATGTTAAGACATATTAATATCATATATACAGTTATGCAACTAAAATGGCTAACTAAAATTATTCCCTATCTTTAAGCATGTGACCTCATCCAGTTTGGCTAGGATATCATTTGATATTATTTGATAAAGGACTAAATAGGAATCACTCAACTCTAAACATGCACATTTTTAAGAATACAAAAAAGCTTCATACACAAATATAACATGTGAATAGAACTTTTATATTTTATATGAATAAATATAAAGTTTTATGTGTTCAACTTTAATGGCATTCTAAAAGTAGAGATCCATACCAAACCTTGTAATGATGTACTTTTGTTCTTCCTTCCTTTCTTTCCCTATCTTTCTTTCTTTATTTCTTTCCTTTCTTTCTTTCTCTCTTTCTTTCTCTCTTTCTTTCTTTCTCTCTTTCTTTCTTTATTTCTTTCCTTCTTTCTTTCTTTCTTTCTTTCTTTCCTTCCTTCTTTCTTTCCTCCTTTCTTTCTTTCTTTCTTTCTTTCTTTCTTTCTTTCTTTCTTTCTTTCTTTCTTTCTTTCTTTCTTTCTTTCTTTCTTTCTTTCTTTCTTTCTTTCTTGCTCTTTTTTATTCTTGCTTGCTTGCTTGCTTTGGTTTTGGGGTCACTTCTTGCTGTGCTCAGAGCTTACTCCTGGCTCTGAATTCAGGGATCACTCTGGGTGGGGTTCAGGAGACTACATAGAGATCAAACTGGTCACCCACATGCAAGGCAAGTGCCTTATCCATGGTACTATCTTTCCAGCTACTGTACCTTAATATTACCACAACATCATCTGTTTAATAAAAATAAATTACTTTTCATCATAGAACTCTTCATAAACTTTAAATATACAAAGTTGTCATTGACTAAATCTACCATTAATTCCTTATTATTGCTATAAAGGATATTGCTTTTACTTCTCTGAAACACTAAGCTTAGCATTTCACCTGTATAGCTCATTGCGCTTCACAATCAAAATAAATATATGGTAATTCTTATTTCATTTATAAGGAAGTTAACAACCAAGTAAAATACTTTACCAAAGGTATTAATTGGCAATCCTATAATCATGGGAGAGCATTTTACCCACACTTCATGTAACAAGGCAAACATAAGCAATTAGTTGCTTCATGACTTTGAATAAAATTTGTATAAAAACAACTTTGATAGACAGTTTGCTATGGATACACAAGCTGATGCAACCAATTTTTAGGTAAAAAAAATGGGAACTTTATGTGATAACAGAGACTTAGCCTGGTTTCTAAAGATCTGCATTATTAATGGTGTTAATTCAATTACTACCATAAGTATATTCAACTCTCAGAACAAGTATACTTGAGAATAGTTTATGCTAATTTGTCTTTGTATTTATACTTAAATATTTCAGTTCAATTTCAAACATATTTTTGTTGTTGAAAAATATTGACTTGTGATGATTCTAAAAGGCTTTGTGCTTCAGACTTTATTTAATCATGAGAAAAGCATAACTGAATATTTAATTTTCTGAAATGGTTTCAAACTATAGAGTCATAGGGAGAGCTTACGTGCCAGGGAGAAAGACTCATACATTTGAGGAATCATGATTCATGCACAAAACACTAGGTCGTTCCATGAACAACTAGCTGTACTGTTACCAATTTGGAGGTGATTTTTATTTCTATATTTTTTAATGTGATCATAATCAGACAAGCCTTAGACATCGCCATGTTAGAGAACCTAAAGCAATCAGTCATGTCAGGGTCCATCTAAATCTTCAGAACAGTATATTAAATCAGGGGGATAATTGTTCACTCAAATTTCTGCTAATAGTATAGCAAATATGACTGATTTAATATATCATTGAGATTTCACCAGAAAAAAATGACATATAACAGCAGCATTCTGTTTCCATTTTATAACTTGCATTTTTTGTAAAGTGACCATTAGCATAATATAGTCGTATCATTATGACAATCTGCACAGATGAAAATATCTCCAAGCCAGTATTACATTTTCATCAAGTAAATGACCATGTGTTTCAATACACACAATTATGAATGTTAATGTACCAACATACTGAGCAATTTGATTTTTTAGCATTGGTGTTTATAAGGGAAAACAAATTAGTCATCTCTGAGATAACATTTAGGAATTTAAAGTCTTCAAGAGTGTAATCTCTTTTACAACTATTTTCTGGACAGGAATAAGGTTTCTGCTTTTGCTACCACCCTTTGGTATCATTTAATTTTTAAATAAATTGTCTGTGTAGCAGTGTTCTCTAGATAAGACTAGAGGCTGTAGTGGATCAGATCTTTTGTTTTGGTAAAGATCCATAGTGCATCTCATTGTACAGTAGAAACATGCAAAGAAGTTTATATCTCTTACATGGTCCTGCTTATCAGTCCTGGACAAGTTTCTCTATGTCCTTCACACAGTACCCTTGTACCTTACTCCTGATGTCACAGTCATATTTATCACCAAGAAGGCAAAGGCAATATGGGATCACTTGAGTTCTTTAAGTTGAAGGTCTGTGTTAGGCCTTGGAATGAAATACATGTGAAATAAACACAATGTTGATTTCTAGAACATTGAAAATCTAGAGAAGTCCACTAGAATATTTAGAGAATTAAATCCACAGGGTGCATCAACCTTATAGCAATCAATTAGCCAGTATCATTGGGGATGGTCGTTTGCTGGACCTAGGGCCATTCTAACAAGTTTCCACTTTCAAGCCCTTTTTTTAAAACTGAATTTCTTCTAAAGGAATAAAGGGTTTCTCTTAATTCTTAAAGATATACACTGAGAACGTTTTAACATCTTGAAAATATATATCAGCATTATTAAAAATATAGATCACGTATTCTTAGTTTGTAGTATAGCTAATGTTGGTAGTATAATAATCACTTATGCCAACTTGGGATTTTCCTGTAAAAGCTGCATCAGAATCCTAGTTGTTATATTTTTTATTCATTTTATATTTTCGTTTTTAGTTTTATACTTTGATACATTGCCAACTTTGGAAATTCCAGGGTGAAAGATATATGTGTAAGCTCATAGTCATCTTGTTGAAGCTCATGCAGTATTAATTGGTGAATTAATTAATAAGATAAAACAGAGTATCCACAAGAGTGACTCCACACTTGTCACTAGTTTTTTATTTTTCTTGCATACACATACTTTATCACATTCCCTTTTCTATGTTTGGAACTTTAAACACCAGTGATTGACAAATTTGTTCGTAACACAGTTGTTTCAGATATTCAGAGTTCCAACACCCTCCAACCACCAGTGTGACCTCTGCTCTACCAATTCCCCCAGTTTCCACCCACAAAACATGCCTCCTTAGCAGTCATAAGATAATATTTATCTTTATATTGCTTATTACAACATAGATCTCACAGAGGTGCACTAACGTCATTGTCTGTGGATTTACTGAGCTAAGTGGTGCGAGCTGAGCTTTCTTTGTTATGGTGTTCACTATTTTAACCTACTGGTCTTCTTTGCAACTTTTCCAGCCATCTAATTCTCTGTGCTCCTACCAGAATGTCAGTACCGTTAAATTTGGAGACGCCATGCAGCCACATATGTGGCCACACACTCCAGGAGCTGTGGAACTGGGACGATTCGGCATCTGGCTCTCTCTTGGAGATTAGTTGTGGAGCTGGGCAGTTTGTATACCAGAGGAATTTGAGTGTAGGTTGCCTGCTGGGTCTTCTGGAAGGGCAGAAACCTGACCACCTCCCATCCTGAAGGGACTCCAGAGATCTCAGCTGGGGAGCCTGGGCCTACCTATCATTACCAGTCTTTTAAGTTAAATCAGTAACTAATTCCTTCTTATTGTCTTCCCATCTTCAAACAAAATTACACAGAAGCTGGGAAAGAGAAAATATATGTGTCATTTCAAAAACTGTTTACAATAGTTTTGAAAAGCTATGACTCCTTAATCTATGAATGTAACAGTATTAGATGAAGACAATAGCATAGCCACAATTTTTTTCCTCTAAATTTCTAGTTCATGTTGATTCGTGATAAAATTTAACATACATCAATATTAAATTTTATAGCCAGCTGATATTGAGATTGAGTAGCCTACATTATGGCTTTCTTAGAGATCACATGTAGTTTTGCTATTTTTTCTACTTCTCAGTGATTTTATGCAGGTTAGTAATTTGTGATTGAAACAGTTTTTAGGGGCTGGAGCGATAGTACAGCGAGTACATCATTTGCCTTGCATGCAGCTGACCCGGGTTCAATCCTCGGCATACCATATGGTCCCCCAAGCACACCACCAGGGGTAATTCCTGAGCACAGAGCCAGGAGTAAATGCTAAGCATCACTAGGTATGACCCAAAATTTTTTTAAAAAAACAGTTTTTAGAAGAGATGCTAGCTAAATAAAAATAAGACATACATGTAAACAATCAAAAATAAGTAAATAAAACCTTTACTATATAGTCCTTATATATATCTCTGCCACCTCAGTGTTGGCACCTCGTTTTTCTTTATTTTGAGATCTTCCTGGGTTATCCTATTATTAGTGTTTTGGTTGGAAAATAGTGTCCTAAGGCTGGATTTGGGTGTGTCACAAGACTGAATTTGCTGCTGTCACTCTCCTCTCTCTCTTTATGTCTATATTCATTTGCCTTTTTCTTCTTTCCCTGCCTCCACTCCCTTAATCTAAAACCCTGTCAAAGGAGGGATAATGAAAAGTTAGTTGTCAAACAGGACAAATGTTCTTTGTTGGCTTAAATTCTCCAAGGAGAAAAGGCTTGTCACTAAAGTGCCCTTATGAGTCACAGACGGTAGTCGGGTGGAGAGACCCATCTTCTGCTTCCACACATTGTTGATGTCTCAAGGGCCCAAGCCATTCCACCACGTTCTAGAACTCACTCTCTCCTCACCTTCAACCATCACTCACTACTGATGGTGACTGCGGAAAAGGCATCTCTGAATTAGAAATCACCAAAGTACCATTTTGAAAGAGATGGAGGTTTATTGAACTGAATTGTCAACTTAATTCCAAAACATGGCTAGAATTGATAGTAAGGAAATGTCTTTAAAGACCTATTTGGAAGCATAGAACCAAGCCATTTGTACTTTAGCAGAGAGTAATGTGCTTTAAATCATTAACAATAGCTTGTTTTCTTGAGTAGATTAACACTGCTTTTAAAATCCTGCTTAACTTTTTTTCTTAGCAAATCTCAAGTAAAATTTAAGCCAGCCCTCCTATGAATCTGAAAATTCTATCCTCGTTAAATACAAATTAGAAGCTTGAGTACCTGTGATACCTGTGATATTTCTATTTTTTAAAATATTAAGTTTCTTTGCACTGAGAGCATTAGAATCAGAGGTGACACAAATTCTCCATGATCTGAAATATAATAAGATTATTTTCTGGATGAATCATTTGTCAAAAATGTGATGGCCTGTATTAGCTGTTGGTTGAGTTGATGACATTTAAATATGTCATCTTTCTTTGACTCTTTTTCATTTTTATTATTAATTCAGACTTTCAGTTGAACATCTGGTTATACAAAACATTCTACCCTACACATTTTATTATAATATTCTTAAACATATTTATACTTAAAAAGTAATTAAGAGGGGCTAGAGCCATAGCACAGGGGCAAGGGCGTTTGCCTTGCACGCGGCCGACCTGGGTCCAATTCCCAGCATCCCATAGGGTCCCCGCAGCACTGCCAGGAGTAATTCCTGAGTGTGTGAGCCAGGAGTAAACCCTGTGCATCACCAGGTGTGACCCAAAAAACAAACAAACAAACAAAAAAGTAATTCAGAGTTTTTTAAGGTAGAGTTGCAAAGTTTATCTTAAGATTATTAAAAGATTGTGGACGCTTCTTAAAAAAAAAAACTAAGAGTAATCAATGAAAACCAATCAAAGAAAAACAATCTTATGGAAACCAGAGCATAGTAGTGGGCAAGACTCCAGCCCTGCAGGCGGCTGACTGGAGTTGCTTTCCCAGCATCACAGAGGCTTCCCTGAGCACTGCGGGGAGTGAAGGATCCTGCAGGGATCCTCAGGATCCCTGAGCTCAGAGTCAGGAGAAAACCCTGAGCACTTTCCAGTATTCACACACACACACACACACACACACACACACACATCCACACCAAATAAAGGAAAAGAAAACTTAAGACCATCTTGCGAAGAATTGGCTCAACATTTTTTAAATGGCATTTGAAATTCAGAGAGATAACTCAAGCCTGATGCAAGTGAAAATCAGAGGCAGCTTAGGTCAATTACACACACGCTGTGCAAGGTGTTTATGTATTGGTAGCTTTTATGCCTACGCCCAGATCCATCTGACTGTTTTACTTGCTAATTCTTTTATTTATAATTTATAAAGTAAAAAATGTCCTCCTACTTAAGAGAGAAAATGGACTCTGGGTAGAAAAGCATCACTCTTGAAGCAGAACAGCACACATTCCACATGTGGTGGAATAATGAACTTATGGGAAATGAATATAACTTGTGTTTTGAAAGCATAAGCAGTTGTGTATATTGTTAAACTCTATAAGGATTTAGAGGTTGATAAATCATCGTGTTCCTCAGCAAGCTGAGTGCTGAAACAATTGAAAGGGGGACACGGGGGTCAGATAGAAATCCGAACATCAGTTCAGATGGTGTTTCTCTGGGAGTATAACTCCATCAAATCCTACGTTTAATAGAACACATAAAGTGATCGTAGCACCACCACAGACCCACGGCAGCTAGAAAATAACAGACTCCCCGATTATGTTCTCAGTGTCCAGTTCATAGCATAGTCCAGACAGGCACTAGTTGTAGCCTGATACTATAGTGACATACATAATTGCATAGTATTCAGAACGTGCTTCTGGTGACAGGGGAGTTCAATTTTAATTTTATTTTTATTTAATTTAAAAATTGGTGTTTATGGGGCTGGAGAGATAGCACAGCGGGTAGGGCGTTTGCCTTGCACGCGGCCAACCCGGGTTCAAATCCCAGCATCCCATATGGTCCCCTGAGCACGGCCAGGGGTAATTCCTGAGTGCAGAGCCAGGAGTAACCCCTGTGCATCGCCAGGTGTGACCCAAAAAGCAAAAAAAAAAAAAAATAAAAAAAAAATAAAAATTGGTGTTTAGCTTACCGATGGGAAGACTGTAAGGTCTACTTGAAACAACACAGACATGTGAATCTACCTTTTCAACTGTTAATTGAATAGAATATAAATTATCTAATTACTTCCCAGTAAATGTAAATGACAAAACTGAGATCTGTTATAAGAGTAAACATAAGTTTTGAAGACATAATACATAAAAAAATAGAATGCTTAACTAACTCCGACATGATCATTTCACAAACTACATATTATAATCATTATTTTGGCCACTACATTTCTCTGCATGATCATCACAGATTTTCAACTGATTTCTTTTTGTAAAAATGTAGGATACATCCTATGTGAAATTTTATTTATTTGTCTTTGGACGGACTAGAGTGATAGCACAGCGGGTAGGGCATTCGCCTTGCACGTTGATGACTCGGGCTCCATTCCTCCACCCCTCTTGGAGAGCCTGGCAAGCTACCGAGAGTATCTCGTTAGCACGGCAGAGCCTGGCAAGCTACCCGTAGCATATTCAATATGCCAAAAACAGTAACAAGTCTCACAATGAAGACATTACTGGTGCCCAATCAAGCAAATCAATGAGCAACAGGATGACAGTGACAGTGTCAGAGTCTCTGGACTATACCAGACTGTACTCAGGGCTTACATATGGCTCTGCACTCAGGGTTAACTTCCTTTGGGGCTCAGGGGACTGCATAAGAAGCTCTCGTAAAGCAAATAGAGAGTTGCTTTCTTTGACCAAAATTCAAAGTCTGATCATGGAAAACCCAAGAAACCACATGGACTTTCAAGATAAATGTTCTTTTCTTGAAAAATAAAAAAAAAAAGAAAAACCAAGGGTCAACCAAGTACATTCTCAGTCTGTCGACTAAATCATGCTCTCACTTACTGCGAAGTCATGTTTCTTCATCCTGACTATGTGCTAGGATTCCCTGAACAGCTTTCCACAAAAACACAAGGTTCAGAGTACAGATCAGAGGAACCATAAGAACATCCAGCAACTCAGGGAACCTGAAAAAAGAACTAAATGGCTTTGTGTATTTGTCGTCACTCTTTCATCTTGCATTTCTATAAAGTTTACATGAGTTCAACTTTCCATTTGAACAGATCAAAATCAACCTGAAGGCTATAAGAAGTAGATTATTGAGTAGAGCTAGTTTTGTAAGATGAGAATTGACTAGACCACAAACAGCCACTCACTTGACATCATGGAAAGAAATGCTGCTTTCGGTTGGTGCTGGCTGTTAATTGAGAACAGAAATCCACAGGATTGACATAGTTATTTGCCTCTAAGTAGCAAAGCTTACCTCTCATTGAGCCTGAAGTTCAGAAATAAAACTCTGGCACAACTCAATGAAACTTCAATCAAGTCCAGCTAGCAGAACACTAGAATAAAAAAACATAATGAATCCCACCTCTCGCACAAATCACAGTGAGGGAACGCTGATTTGTGTCTGTTGCAGGCAGATATTGTGCCTGTTATTCACAGGTAAGTTGTGGGAGTCTTGGCAAGAATCGGGATAACATCGATTCCCTTCAGAGATTGTACCCTGAGAGATCTTGCCAGTTTCCTCCACAAAATATGTTGTTTTAAAAAACCAACTTTCCACTTTTCTCTGACTCTGGTGCTGAATTGGATGAGGTATTAGGCTGGAGTGATATCACAGAGGGTGCAGCGTTTGGCTTGCATGTGACTGATCCAGGTTCAATTCCTCTGTCCCTCTCAGAGAGCCCAGCAAGCTATCAAGAGTACCCCACCCGCACGACAGAGCCTGGCACGCTCCCCGTGGCATATTCTATATGCCAAAAACAGTTACAGCAAGTCTCACGATGGAGACGTTACTGATGCCCGCTCGAGCAAATCAATGAGCAACGGGACGACAGTGATATAGTGATACAGTGATTGGATTTAAGAACAAATAACAGACATTAATCATAGTAAGAATGTGCCTAGCATGGAAAGCAGGACTTTCCCCCCCCATCAATGCTTTTGTTTCTTTCTTTCTGAAGAAGTGCACTCAGGAAACTGGGTGGGTGGTTTGCATTCGTGCAATGTTTTCTTAACCAGTTCCTGGGAGTAGTGGTTTATTTGCATCCCTTAGTGAGGGGTGTTGGATACCTGGGCCCTGAAATTTGTGAAGGCGATGCCAATGGAACCAGCACAGGTCAGCAAGTTAAGCTGCCCTCATACCTCAGTGGGGTGATGCCTGCCTCAATGACTGGCCTCCTTACACAGGAGAGAAGTTAGGAGCCAATCACGCAGGAAGAAGCTCTGTGAGCACAAAAACTATAAGCCAGAAACCATCAAGGATTGCTAATATCACCAGAGACTGGGAGAGACCAAAAATGGTGTGTTCTAGAACTTCCAGGGAAGGAAGGTGGCTCTGGTCAAGTCCTGAGTTTACTTTCCTGAGCGATAGCACAGCGGGTAGGGAGTTAGCCTTGCACATGACTGACCCGGGTTTGACTTCTCCATCCCTCTTGGAGAGCCTGGCAAGCTACCGAGAGTATCCCGCCCACAATACAGAGCCTGGCAAGCTACCTGTGGCATATTCGGTATGCCAAAAACAGTAACAACAAGTCACAATGGAGACATTACTGGTGCCCGCTTGAGGAAATCGATGAACAATGGGATAACAGTGCTACATAAAAATTATGAGAAAATGGACTTCTGCTTTTTCAACCCCGGCCAGTGTAGGGTAATATAGGAAACCCCAGAAAACGGCTGCACAGGTGATCATCAAGTTGTTACTTGAGGAACCAAATTCCCATCTTTAAAACAGTGTAAGGGAGAATAAGTCCGAATGCCTTCCCACGTTCCTGAACTAGCCCCGAGTTTGTGTTTTCTTTATAAATGCTGTAAGATTATATTTTAAACCATATGTTACCAAGAAGCAGGCAAGCTTCTGCATTAACAATACAGAGCTGGGTAACAATTAGCCATCTGTTTCAGACACTGTGAGGGATTGACAGCAGCTCAATAGAAGCAGGGAAGGCAACAAAAATATTCTACCTGCCAAGTTCCAGCCATTTGTTATCTCACACAGTAATTTGTCGTCTCCGGAGACCACTAAGGAGAGAAAGAACCATGCCGCGCTACAAAATAAACTTTGTAAAGCAGGTAATTTAATAGCAAATTAATGATGTGCTGACAAGATGGAGAAAAGATAAGAAAATAGTCTCACTTTTTGCAGGTCAGCCAGCAAGGCGCATTTGGAATATTTCTCATCAAAGGTAACATTTATTTTCTGTAAAGAACTATTTGAAAAGCAGAGGGTTAGGAACTCTAGGCTGACTTGTGCCAATTAAAAGACATTGCCCTGTCTTCATCCTTAACAATGGGTGTCCACGTGAGAGCCGATTCTTTCCATCTCTTGCCTCTTGACTTCGTGGCTGGTTCATAAAAACACTAATGCAGAGGGGATGATTATACCAAGTACAAAGTAAATTTAAATAAGATTCATGAATAGTAAAAGCGAGTTGATGGCAAACAGTGCCTGCACTAGAGGCCTAAAGGTAATTGCTCATTAAGAAGTGAAATTTGTAATTAGATAAAAAATATATTTGTCCCTCATAATTGTAACACAAATACAAATGGTAGATTCATAATATATAAAATATATCTCAGAATGTGTATTTTTTCCTACAAAATAGGCAATATGTGTGGATATTTATATAAAAATGCTTAGATATGACTGCAGTGAATTCACTTTATTTCAAAATTATCATAAATTATCCTTAGCATTTAAGAATTTTCTATGAGAATGTAAGGCTCATAAACTGCACAGCCTGAATTAAAACCATATATTTAAAATCTCTAGAATTACATTGTCTTTGAGATGACAATAGAATTTCAGTGAGCAACTTGGCTAGAAAGGAAATGACCTGTGGTATTCTTAGTCTATTTCTCACAAGCAGAAAAGACCATCATAATTTGTTTTCTCTCATCTGTCTGATCCCTTTATGAATCTCTCCCCACGTGCTTTCCTTGCCGAAGTCCTCCTCTGTCGGCCAGCCAGGCTTCTCCTGTTTATGATAAACACTTGTATCTTGTCTTATCAAAAGAGCACTTCACGGCAAGAAGGAGCAAAGATTTTATTTTCATAGAACAAAGAGTTTTTCAAAGCAAGGACCACAAATATAATCTCTTGGAATTTAGTTCAATATCTTTCCACCAATAATGATGATGATCAGTATCTAGTCATAAGCCCATTCTTTAAAAGAAAAAAAAAAACAGCAACCACCCCTTGCAGTGTTCAGGAGTCCATGTCTACTCCCTAATACTTGACTTCATGATGTGAGTCTGACATTCTGGTGCTCAGACCTGACGCTACAGTGCTTCTCTGGCCTGTGAAATTCAGAGGCTCACTCAACAGTGCTAGTAGGATCGTGCAATGCTGAGGATTGAACTCAGGGCCTCACTTATTTATACCCAGCTTGTGCTCACCTGGTCAGGCATATGTTCTACCACTTAAATTGTTTCCTTGGCCCCATATGCCCATTCTTTTGGCAGGTAATTCTACTTCTACTTCGTATGAACCATTGTTTTAGAAAGAAGGCTAAGTTCAATAGGTGTACAGACCAAGAGATAGTACAATGGGTAGGACATTTGCTTTGTATGCAACTGACCCAGGTTCAATTCCCAGCACTTCATATGGTTTCCTGAACCCACCAGGAGTGACCCCTGAGTGTAGAGCCAGGAATAAGCCCTGGGCACTGGGCGCCACTGTGTGGGCTCAAATACCTCTCGCAAAAAAAAATAAATAAATAATAAAATAAGGTCTGACCCATATTTACACACCTAAATGTGTAAATATTATAACAAAAATAACAAAGAAATATGTATAGATACAAAATGATGTATAAACATTGATGTTATTCATTAAAGTCTTCAAAAATTTCATTGAGTATCTACCATACGCAAACTTGTTCATAAAGACTGATCATGCAAATTAAACAGGATTTAGGTAGCCATCAATCTTACAAAGTTTCTGTGAATCCAGTAGATTTGTATTCAACTGAGAGAATAAAACCATTAAACCAACTAGTATCACTGTGTCACTGTCATCCCATTGATCATCGATTTGCTCAAGTGGGCCCAGTAACATCTTCATTCGTCCTAGCCCTGAGATTTTAGCAACCTCTCTTTACTCGTCCTTCCCAAAGGCTCTTTCAGGGCCAGGGGAATGAGACCCATCGTTGTTACTGTTTTTGGCATGTGAATACGCCACGGGGAGCTTGCCAGACTCTCCACTGTGGGCAGGAAACTCTCAGTAGCTTGCCAGGTTTTCTGAGAGGGAGAACTAAGCTATAAGAGGTCATGTGGCCATGAATTATTAGTTTCATATTATGTTTTTTTAAATACCTACAAATGAATGCAATCATTCTATGTATGTCTCTCTCCTTCTGGCTCATTTCACTCAGCATGATACTCTCCATGTCCATCCATTTATAAGTGAATGTCATGAAATTCACATAAACCAACTAGTACATAGTGAATTTATAAGTTCAATGAGAGAATTGGAACACCCAATCCAATCTTAAGGGCCCAAATGAAATTTCATAGACATGGCATGTAATTTAAGAAAGGTAGAATAGAAGTCGGCCAGTTATGGATCTTTGTGGCATAGCATATGCATCCTAGTCACCAGAAAAATTTTAAGCAAACCACTTCAAGGTAGCTATGGAAATTAGCATTATCCTTTCGCCCTGCCCACAATCAGAAAAGATGTTAACCAGACAATCTATGAGTTACTATATCTGCTGTATAATTGTGATGGCTATTAAGTTAGAGATTTTTTTAATGGAACTGGACTAATTTGCAGATGAAAAATTTACCCGGCTCATAAAATTGGATACTTTTCATAAAAGAAAAATGAGATGCCAATTAAGACTCCTCATAAGAAAAGTAGTTTGGGCCAGCACATGTATCTTATGGTGCCCCCCCCCACCCCTTTCAGTTTAGTCAATGTGAGCCAGTAATACAAATTACTGGTCATTTGTATTCATTACCCAGCATTCCCGTCTATTTGGCTCATATAGCAGCCAAGATAATTTATGACAACCTTCTGAAATCACCAACTAAATTCATTACATTTTTGTGTCCTTACTAATACATGATTCTCATTCATGATTTGTTATCATTTCCTACAATATTTTTCTGTTTTTGAAGCTTTCTGATAAAAGAAAAGTAACTGAGAGTCTTCAAGACAAACTTCTGGAGATAAAGAACTTCAACTCTGAACCTTTATACCTGAAACCCCTTCTACAGAAGCAATCAGCTGGGAACATGGATCCATTAAAGATGGTTGACTAAGTGACTTTAGTATTTCTCTTCAATGAAGGAAAAATTATTTGTAGTGCTTGATATTAAGAATGGTGTTCGTCACTAATGCTATGTTAAGTGAAGGCATAAAAAGTCTCGCTGTCATTTGGGGTATTTTTTTCAACCACTGGAAATATAAAGTAGAGCTACCTATCTCTAGGCATGCAAACTCAAAACATCCACAGCACCAAAGACCCCGATGACAGAAACTGATTTTCCAACATATTATCTGAGAAATTAGCCATTTACAGGAAACCCTTTAAACTCAGCCACTTTACAAGTTCTCTAAAAAGCGAAACATGATAGAAGATAGAGGAAATCCTTCAGCGACTGTCCTGCTACAGTGATCTAGAGTGATTTACTGCGTGCATGACACGGCGCCGTATTGCTCTGCTGCTGCCTCAGCATGGCATTCTTGAAATGAAAACAAGTCTATTACAGGGCATCAGATGTGCAAAGCAGGATTAGAATATAGGGTATGATAGCAAGAGCTAGCTTTCAAATTATGTCCAAAATTGTATAAATTTGTAAAGAAAAGGGTTTGAGAATATGATAAAAGGAAAAGAGTCGAGGCTGACAACAGCGTGTTAAGAGAATGAGAATTTCAAATTGAACTGTTGGAGGAGCTAAATTTGTGCACACAAAGCGAAAAGGAAATGAATCAGCTCTCGGGGAGAGAAAATATCATCACATCACAGACAAGGAGAGTAAGTGAAAGAATAAATGGACATTAATTGCAGCTCGCGAGAAAGCGATCATTTCCAAATAATAAGGAAAAGAAAGTGAAAAAAATAAACTGCAGCATGAAAACTGACTTTTGATTCAAAGGAACGTACAATTTCCCTAAGTAATGACTTTAGTTTGGGCTTTGGTTCTCTCATCTCCTTGCTTGAGAACAGACTGCAGAACAAGAAAAAATAGAGCTGGGAGAGGATAACTTAGTACCGCAGATACACGGGTCTGATCCCATCCAGTTTAATTTCAGCTTACAATTTACTGTAGAGGATTTTACATTGCAAAGATTTTCTATTTAAATTTACCATGAGATATTTAATTATATTTATATAATTTAGTTAATGGACTAGAGTGATAGCATAGCAGGTAGGGCGTTTGCCTTGCATGCAGCCGACCCGGGTTCCGATTCCTCAGTCCCTCTCTGAGATCCTGGCAAGTTACAGAGTATCCCACCCGCATGGCAGAGTCTGGCAAGGTACACGTGGCGTATTCGATATGTCAAAAACAGTAACAACAAGTCTCACAATGGAGATGTTACTGGTGCCCACTCGAGCAAATCGATGAACAATGGGACAACAGTGCAGTGCTACATTGCAATAGTGTTCATGTTTTTGATATGAATTGACAGTTACTGCCCACCACCACTATCAAACTCCCCATGACCACCCACCCCCATTCTTTTATTACCTCCATCCCAATGTTCTTCACACGCACACACACACACACACACACACACACACACACACCACTGCTATCCCATTATTTGTTGATTTCCAGTTATGTATTTTTTTTACACATTCTTAACCTCCCCCAGGTAAGGACGAGTAACGAGAAGCTTCTAAGATCTCAGGGCTAGGATGAATGGAGACATTACTGAGACTGCTCGAGAAAATCAACGATCAATGGGATGACGATGATGATGATGATGATGATGATGATGATGATGATGATGATGATGATTACCTCCCCCAGAACCACCATGTGCCTGAGAGCCTCCACTTATGTTCCAGTGTTATTTTCCAGAAACCTATTTTTCCCTTCCTCCCCTGCACCCAAACCTGCCATTCTCAAGTCTGTACTCTACTACCCGATGTATATTACTGATTGATATTGTCCCTATCTTTGATTTGTTTCTATGCCACCGATGCACGAGGTCCTCCTGGATTTGTCCTTCTAAGCCTCTGACTTAGTGCTCATTATCGCTTAGTATCAGGGAGATGCAAATCTGAACAACACCGAGGTCTCAACTCACATCAGTGAAAATGGCATCTATCAAAATGACCTGTTAGTTTTTTGAAACCTTTTTATTGAATCACTGTGAGGTAGACCCTTAGAAAGCTGTTCATAGTTGGATTTGGGTCATACAGTGTTCCAACACCCATCCTTCCCCCAGGTTCCCTCCCATCAGCCCCCAGCCCCCACTCCAGCCTGCCTCTATTGCAGGTGCTTTTCTTCTCTCTCTCTCTCTCTCTCTGTCTCTCTCTCTCCTTTTGGGCATTGTGGTTTGCAATATTGATACTGAAAGATTATCAAGAATATCCCTTTACCTACTTTTAACCCTCAGGTCTTGTCCAGCGTGATCATTCCCAGCTATTATTGCCATAGCAGTCTCTTCTCTGTCTTACCTACCCTCCTCCTCACACACACTTCTGGTTAGTTCCAACCATTTACCACCATTTACCAGTCCTCATAACCCCTATTTTCCCTGGCCATGCATATTAGTCTTCTATTACATATGTTCATATCCCACAAATGAATGCATTCATTCTGTTATCTGTCCCTCTTCTTCTGACTCATTTCACTCAACATGATACATGTCCACTAATTTATAGAAAAGTTTCGTGACTTCATTTTCCTAACAGCTGCATAGTATTCCATTGTGTAGATGCGCCATAGTTTCTTTATCCATTCATCTGTTCTTATGACCTGTTATTTTTTAAAGATATCCAGTAAATATGTACTCAGCATCTGCCTGTTTTTGCTGATAGATATTAAATTAACTCCCAAGAATCTCCGAGAGAGGCATTATCATCCCAGTTAACAGATTGGAGACTGAGGCAGAGGCAGATTAGCTGCCCAGGGTCACACTTCAAGTAAGCAAGTAAGTGCCAGAAGGAGTGAGTGAATTCAGTATCTCCCTTTCAGAAGCCAATGTCAAGACAAGCTCAGATGTGCGGGATACATTCCTGGGAATGAAGAGGAGATGAGCAGGGTCAGAGGAGGATGGAGAATCAGTGCATGAAGCAGGTTTGACCTGGTAGAGCAAAGACGGGAAGAGAGGAAGGTTGAGCAGGAACACCCTTAGGCTTTGGACAGTCCTCGGACATGAGGGCAGGGCTGGCAGGGAGCCACATGCCTTCGCCACATGGGCTGTGTATCCCTGCCACCCCATCACAGGGAAAGGAGGCCAGGTATAAGTGTGGTGGTGGGTTCACTCGCCAGTTATACCCTGCATCGGAAGAGCTGTGCAGCCTTGTCAATGATGCCATGGCTGGGGCGGGCTCTGAGCCCAGTGTCTAGTCTCAGACTTTACACGTGCCGCCATTGTACCATGAACTTGTACTCAGCATATCAAGAGACTGTGCAAGCCCCTGGTGCAGCAACTTCCTCGATATAAAATGTTCCCCTTCTTGGACCTTATGTGCAGTTATATTGGAGGCAGAATTTCAAAGCATGTTATTTGGCTTCTCTTCCATTTCCCAGATAAGTACAGCAATAGAAAATACAGTGATGGTGCCTGGGGAATGCAAAGTAAGGAGGAGAGGATGACCTCCCCCCCAGGGGGTAAGAGAGGTCAGATTCTGTCTCACATGGGAGGAACATCACTCTGTGTCTTCCCTCTCCCTCTGACTCACTTCACTCAGCATGAGGAGCTCCAGTTCCATTCACGAAGCAGCAAATTGCATGGTTTCATCTTTTCTTACAGCTGGGTAGTATTCCATTGTGTATAGGTACTATAGTTTCTTTATCCGGTCATCTATTTTTGGACACCTGCGTTGTTTTCAGAGTTTGGCTCTTATGAATAGTGCTGCAGTGAAATATCTTTTCTAAGTAGATTTGGGGGTCCTTGGAGTGTAAACACCTTCTCTGAGTAGAGTTTTGGAGCCCTGCGGGTAAATGCCAACAAGTAGAATTGCTATGGCATATGGAAGCTCAGTTCCTAGTTTTTTGAGAAGGGCCCATATTTTTACAAAATGGATGGACCAGTTGACATTCCCAGGAGCAGTGAACGAGGGTCCCCTTCCCCCTGTTGTCCCTCAGTCTGGGGTGTCCTTGTGATGTGAGCACAAACACTTTGACTTGTCCCGATGGTGGCAGGTTGTTTGCTTTATTTTACTTAGTTACATATGGCTTACAAGACACTCATGGTGGAAGTGGGGCTTCCTGTGAAGTCAGTAGTTCTTGACCGCCCCTGTCACCAGAAGGAGCAAATGAACTCAGTGCCATGAGAAGAGAAGGAGCCTTCAACATTCGTTCTTCTGGAATTTCTCTATTTCTGATGCAATCACTACAAAATTTTCTGGATCTTTTTCTCTTTCAGCTTTTCCACAAGTCAGTTCCAATTTTGTCCAAATTCCTCTTATGTTGGTTAAATTTAATAAAATTTCCAGTACCAATTTCAGGGGAAATGTAAGCCTTGTGTGGTTATTATTAATCACATAGCTACATAAACGAATAGGAGAATAAGCACATCTATGATTTGATGATCTTATTTTTATTATAAGCTATGAACATTTATTTTTTGTCTAAAAAGCTAAGGCTTTGTCAGACTGCTCCTAAGGGTGAAAGGCAAGTTTGATCAGCTCTCTCAGTAAATAAATGTCAGAGTAGATTCCTGGAAGGAATTTGGTGTTTTGAACTATGATATTTTGGGTTCATATGGTTCATATATTCATCTTCATGAAATAATCTGAAAAACTTTTTTAAAAGTAGACTCAATTATTTGTTGTCCTATGAGAATTTTTATTTATAAATTAGTTAAAAGATATATTTATTCAATAAACTCTTCTTTTTGATCTATATTTCTTCCTCAATTCCATATCATTACAAAGTCAGATTTGAGTGTAATTTTGCCTCCTAAACTATTAATTAAATCTCTTGTTCATTTGGAGTTTTTGTTATAAATATCAAACAATGAGAAAAGGGGAATAAATTATTAAAATACAAACGTGCAATATATAATAGCAGGTTCTTGCATAAAAATATATTTCATGTCTCTTCAGAGACGTAAGTCCAGAGAAGTTGATACCCGATATTCATGCTGATCAGACTGTAAGAATGGTCAATAGTAAAAAGTGCTAATGAAAATTGGTTTGGATTTAATTCCAGTAGTGCAGATGTTGGTGCTTTGGGGCACATATATAATAAAAATAACATTTGGAGCTGGAGAGATGGTATGCACATGCCTTACATACAGCCAGCCCAATTTCAATCCTGATGCCAAATTCGGTTCCTCTGAGTATCAGGTAAGGATCACCCCGACCACAGAGCCAGCGAGAGTCCCCGGACACCCATGTGTGTTGCATAACGCACACATGCACCCAATTCTATCTGAATGAATTCTTTGTTCCAAAGTGGTGTCTGTGCTAATAAAGTTAGTGGCTCTGATTGGCAATCTCAAAACTGAGGAATTCAACATGTAAACACAAGGGTGGGGAGGGGAATATTCTTAATCTGTCTTAGTAAGAATGTGAAATGTAAAGACCCCTTTCTCTGATCTTCAGGATAATCGAACAAAATAAGTAAACAGCAATTCTCAACACAATCTTTTGCACTCCGGTGGCAGGAATAGATTGGTGTGTTGAAGTCTTTTCAGCATCACTTTCTTCTTAGGGACCCAACCTAATAGAGACAGATGGCAACAACATAATGAGGGGCTATTTGCCAAAGGGAGAAAATACACATGAAAGTGAAGGGAAGGTAGTGGCTTTCTGGTCCCTTCTGGAGTCACATTTCACCCCATCAGAAGCTCAACGCACCACTGGACTGATCAGTGCAGAACAAAAGGTTATTTTACCTGTTTTTTCTACCCTGAGACTCAACTTCTTTCCATTTCCTATATACAAACACAAAGAACACTCCAGCACCTGTCCAGAGAGCTTCCTTTCCCTCTGGGTTCTCTGCCGTACACGAGAAGATTCTTACTGGTCTCTTGTTCTGCTGTCTCAAGGCTTTTTTTCTTCCTCCATCTGTCTTTCACTTTCCTTGGGGGTCTAATTTGATACTGCAATTTGAGTTTTTTCTCTTCTTATTTTCCTTCTCTTAGTGCTTATTATCAGCATGATTGTACAAAACTTTCTTCATTCCAAAAGTATATTTCTTTTGATAGAGGTAATATGGTATTACCATGATGGTTCACATCCTGGTATCAATGGTTTACATCATGGTATATGTTTGAGGAACATTTATGTTTATTGTTATTATTTTTAGATCTCTCTGATTCTGAATTTTCTTTGTGTGTGAACTGTAATTTACACAGTGTGTAACACAGGGTAATTTACAGTGTCTGTAACACACCAAATAGGTGATAGCAGCTAAAGAACAAGAAACAGACCCACTGCTCTTCCTTTAAGCACACCAAATAATGGGTAAACTTTTTAAAATTAGTTATTACCTGCTCATCAAACCTTGGACTTAAACTGTAAAATAAAGTCATTGCCATCCCCTTCTTTGCTTCTACAATGAGAGTTTCTTAGAATATCAGCCATGGCTCATCTGCTTGTCTCTAATCAATGACAAAATAAAAAATAATGTTTTCACTAAACACCCATCAGAAGTTGGGTTTATGAGCTTGCTTTCTGTAGCAGGAGAGAAAGCATGGCCATAGAAACCAGAGCATGTCTTAGAAACAAATCCATTAGACAATAGACACAAAGGCCAGGAATATTGCTCCATAGTTGGAAACCTGTCTCATGATCTGGGGAAGAAGGCAGCTGGAATAGAAAAGGGATCACGAAGTCAGTGATGGTTGGAGGGATCATTCAGGTTGGGAGATGTGTGCTGAAAGCAGATAAAGGACCAAACACAATGACCTCTCAGCATCTATATTGCAAACCATAATGCCCAAAAGTAGAGAGAGAGTATGGGGAAAATTGTCTGCCATAGAAGCGAGGGAGGGGGGGTGGAGGGGAGGGATACTGGGGAAATTGGTGGTGGAAAATGTGCACTGGTAGAGGGATGGGTGTTTGATCATTGTATGACTGAAACTCAAACACAAAAGCTTTGTAACTGTATCTCACGGTAATTCAATAAGAGAGAGAGAGAGAGAGAGATCCATTGAGAGCAAAACCCTATACAATTGGAACCGACAGTGGGTGCTGTAGGCCAGTGGTTCCAGTGAAGATTAGCCCACTCTGGAATGGGTGCATTTGTGGAGAGCACAGCAATATAATAGTTGAGTGCCTTAATCCACTTTCAAACCAAGGCAGCCAGAGGAGTGTTTATCATTAGGAAAAAAGGGATAAGCCATTGGAGTTAGAGAACCAGCTGTTTGGGTGTTTGGTTGGCTTATGTGCTTTTTTATGGTCACATAGCCATGTCTGTGTTTAGACAGGATAAAATTGCCTTGTTTCACCAAGGTCCTGGGGTGATCCTGTTTGATTGTGACATATTCTGCAGAGCCTACATTTTTTCCTCCAGCTTAGCTGTTTCTTGTAAGTTATCAGCTATCAGAGCCTTTATATTTTTCTTTCGTTCTTGGGTTCCACAATAAATGAGAAGTAATCAATCAAGTAGCTGTGCCACTGTGTTCACACCAGCTACCTTTGAGGAATACCATATGGGGAATTACTCATTAAGAAAGCACTTCAATTTTTTTTAAAAAAAAGGAAATGTAAAAGAACATGAAAAAGCTTCATGTTTTTTTTCATATTTACCCAAGTTTCGAGACCAAAATAAATATCCCATCACTCATCAATCTTGTGCCAAAGGAAGTTTCAAATAAAATGCTTTGGCTGGCACTGCTCATGTGTAAGGATTGCACATGTTTCTTTGATTATCCATGGGATCAGTCCCCTCCTTACCATGTTCAAGACACTTTATTGTTGGAACAATTATCAAGGTTTTCCTAATAACAAAGTAGAAGCGTTTCCTGTTTCGTATTTTAGACTACTGTAGCTGCTAAAAGTGACACAGTCTTTGGTTCTGGAGATTTAGTAGTTTAATGCTTTGAAATAAAGTCATTCAGAGAACTTAAGTCTCAGAAGAAAAGTCTAACCTGACTGAATGCTCGGCCAGGCTTGCATCAAGGTGGAGCAAAGCCTGCTTTAATGATGCTCGATAATGCCCCATTCAGGGAAAAGGGCTGGGAAGAGCAAATCAGGAAGAATCTTGCCTTTCAGCCACATTCTTCACAACTCTGAGCTTACACACTCAGTGGTTGGAGTTGCTTGATGCAGCTTGAAACTGAAGTGGTAACCTTTCCTAGCCATCAGTTTGGTCTCTTTTTCAAGGAAAAGTTTTAGTTTATTTTATTCTTTTTGGTCTGAATGGTCTGATGTGGAAATGTTCTTTATTTCTCATAAAGAATGGAATGTTTCAGAAAGCTAAGTTTTGTTGAAGGAAAAAAAAGGTAATTATGTTTTAAAAAAATCATAACCAAAAATATTCAAATGCCCTTCTCTGGAGATCTGTGTATGTGTGCCTTGTTTGTTCTTATAGATTTGTAGCATTGTGTCTTATTAGGGGCTCACTTTCTTATTGATGATGATAAAAAGTGTTTGTAGTTTAGGGGTCGCCCTGTAGCACTGTCATCCTGTTGTTCATCTATTTGCTAGAGTGGGCACCAATAACTTCTCCATTGTGAGACTTGTTGTTACTGTTTTTGACATATCGAATATGTCACGAGTAGCTTGCCAGGCTCTGCCGTGCAGGCAGGACACTCTCTGTAGTTAAACCCGGGTTGGCCGCGTGCTAGGCAAATGCCCTACCCGCTATGCTATGGGGTGCTCTGAGTAAAGTGCTATAAAAATGGCATACTTGTCTTTTTTCTGAAACTGAACTTCTGGAAATTCATTTATCATGTATCTATATAAAACAGTAGAATATTTGGGTTGCAGTACAGTTGGCTGGATACTGCTAGGTATTTTCCAGAGTGGATGGATTCCTTTATACTCCTGTTCATGGAGGAGAAAATCTCATGCCCCACCTCCCCATCAACACTCAGGATTGTTGATGGTTGTTGTGCCACCTGCTCTAATGCTAATATAATGGCATCTACCTTGAGAATATGAATTCTAAAAAGGAACTGAGGTTGGTCATCTTTCTATATGATTAGGGGTCATTTGACTATTATCTCTAGAGTTCCTCTTACTGCCAACTTAAGCGTTTTGCCTGGCTTTTCAGTTGAGTTATTTGTCTTTTTCTTACTGATTCTGGACAAGTATCCCTTGCTGATGCATGAATAACAAATGATTTTTTCTCAGTATGTGGCTGCATTTTTCCCTTGATGGTGTTTTTTGCTAGATAGAAATTCTTAGTTCTGGGGATGGGATGGGAGTGGACAAGCCTCTATACTTAACCTCTGTACTTCCTAATGAAAATTTCTAATTTATTTCACACTGGGCTGGAGCGATAGCACAACAGTTGGGAGTTCGCCTTTCACACGGCTGACCCGAGTTCGATTCCTCCGCCCCTCTCGGAGAGCCTGGCAAGCTACCAAGAGTATCGAGCCCTCAAGGCAGAGCCTGGCAAGCTACCCGTGCGTATTTGATTTGCCAAAAACAGTAACAATAAGTCTCTCAATGAGAGACGTTACTGGTGCCCGCTCGAACAAATTGATAAGCAACGGGATTTCACACTGACGAACATTGTTGATTTTGAGAAAATTTGTCCTTTTTGATTCTCTTATTCTTAAAGGAAAGATTATGAATTTTATAAAATGTATAGATTTTTTTAAAAATCAGTAAATTCACAGAACTGCACAACCATCCTCACAATTCAGATTTGTACTACTGCTTAGAAAATCTGTGTCCCGAGGTCTAGATTAATTAATATTTTAATAAGATTTCTCTTTGAGAAATTATTGTTGCTGGTGTTTCTGCTTCACATGGTAAATGCTACTCATCTCAAGCATGAATTATCTGCGTAAAATCTCTCAGAATATGTATCAACACTACGTAAAATTTTTTGCTTATCTGTCTGACTGCTCTAGTGGCTCTGAAACATTCTGAAGTGACTTAAGAGTCTCTCTCATCCCAGCTCTGATGATTCCTGGTAGCCTTTTGAGACCTTAGTAATCTCAACTACAAAATAGAATAACACCTTGTCTTCAAGTTATTTCTTAAATATCAGCAAGATGTCATTTTTGCAGTGCTTACAACTGAAAAGGACATATCAGCAGGGTTTAATAAATATAAGTTGATGATGATTTTTATCTGCAATGGTAACTATCTCATATTTTATAGTTATAGTAGAATAAGAGCTCATTAATGCCAGGTTAGTTCCTTTTTGGAACCCTAGAGGCACACCTGGCTATACCCAGGGATTACTCCTGGCTCTGTGCTCAAGAATCACTCCTGATGGGCTCAAAGGACCAGGTGGGATGTCAGGGATCAAACCCAAGTCAGTCATGTGCATGGCAAACTCCTTACATGGCTGTATTATTGCTCTAGTTCTCAGGTTAATTCTTGTTCTAAGAGACAGTGGCTATACTACTAAACCTCATCATGGACACTTGTCTTTGGTATTATATTCATTTATGTTTTAATCAGTATTTTTTTAAATTTTTTAATTGCTTTTGTATTCCTTGAAAGGAAGTTACCACTTGTCATTTGTAGAAATTTATAACAATCCTTAGGCTTTTTCCCTGAAAAGCTTAATTTTGTCTTTTTGGCAAATACTTCCGCAGATCCAGAGAGCAATATTTTCATGTTGAATGAATTATATTCAAATCATCCCTGCCACTCTCTAACAGTTCCTGGCTTCTTATCCTTTGCTTCTTTTGGGGGAGGAAAACGTGTCTCAGGTTCTTTTAAAATGGCTCTGGTTATATCTTGGAAAAAAATAAGGTAGCACGTGTCAAATCATTCTGAGAAAATATACATCGGATAGTTTTCTTTAAAGTCTGTTGGTGACAGGCATACTGCTAAATAAATTCTTACCAAACTGAGCTTCTGGGTTCAGGCTCCATGCTTTACTTCCTAGCATTTGCACCAGCTTCTTTCTGACAGGGCTTAGTCAAGACATTGGTTGCAAATTTCACCCTAGATGGTTTACTCTCCTCGATGTTTACTTTGTTAAGGTTTTCCCAGGAACACACACTTGGGCTGTTCGTGTCTAACCTCTGCTGTTATGGGAGAGACCTTTTCTTTTGTCTGCAGTGATGTAGAAACAGTTATTTCAAAACCCTTAGAAGTTCATCCTGACACCATGTCTCCTCCGTTTCTGAACATGATAATTTTCAGGTGTTTCCAGCTTGCCGTGAAGCAAAATGATATACTCAGGTTCTGGCTGTTTCTTTCCCATGACTGGTTCTCGGGGGATTGTGCGTCCACGGAAGGAAGCCAGGGCCCCAAGCTGGCTGGAGGAGTTGCCCAGTGGACTCTGAGTTCCAGCCATCATGGTGTCATGCAGAGAGGGTCTTTAGAATCGGGTCTTTAGAACCGAGCAACTCTTTCCAGGACCAAACTGAAGTTGCCGAGAGAATATGGGCTGGTTTCTGCCTGGTGCTAGTCAGTTATGACAAACACGTCTTCTGATGTTTATTATGGATTGCTAATTCAGGAGAACGGTAGGAGGAAAAAAATGTTTGCAATGTGCTCCTCCAAAGGTCAAACCAATTTTAAACAAGTGCAGGCATGGTCCTACCCACCGCCCCCCCCCAAAAAAAAAAACCCAGCAATCTAGTTGTGCAGTAAGCCCTGTGTCGGGTTGTTTTCCTCTCTGGAAAGGCCATTTTAATCAAAAGACGGATGGCAAGATGAGCTTTGAATTAGTTGTCCTATTTCCCCTGCATCTGCATGAAATTGTGTCTTTGAAACCGTAGATTACTGAGATGTGTGCAACTGGGGAGAATCGTGTGCTGAAGCACACAGGCAGATAGAGCAACACGGCTGAAAGCGTTTCCAGCCTCGCGGTGGCTTTCAGTGAGGGACATGGAGAGCCAGAGACAATAGAGACTGGTGGGAGGCATGTCCCCCTTTACCTTACACACACACACACACACACACACACACACACACACACACACACACACGTGCGCACATGCACACACACACACGTGCGCACACGCACACACACACACACACACACACGCACACTTGTGTCTTTCCTTAGCTATGTCTTTATTATGTGGGAAATGACAGGTAGATCCACTGATCCCCTGTCTGCTGTTTAAACACAGCATGGAAAATGAGGTTTGAAAGTATCCAAAGAAGGGGCCAGACCAATAGTACAGTGGGGAGGGCATTTGCCTTGCATGCGGCTGACCCAGGTTCCATCCCCAGCATCCCATCTGGCCCCCTAAGCAACGCCCAGAGCAATTCCTAAATGCAGAGCCAGGAGTAATCCCTGTGCATCACCAGGTATGACCCCAAAAGAAAAACTAAAAAAGACTCCTCTGCGAACTCACTGTGCAAGGAGCAGAGAGCCAGACATAGCCCCTGAACACTGCTGGATGAGGCCTCGAATGCACTCACCCAATAACAATAAATAAAAAAATCAGATTAAAAATTGCTGTAACTTTAAATACACTTCCTGTTTCAGTAAACTTGTCTTGCCCAGGGTCATGATCTGAACAGTAATAACCCCAAGGCAGAATAGATGTCACAGGTGAAGAGCATTGTACTCAGTTACCAGTGACTATTGGTTTTCCCGAGTCCCCCAGAACATGACACTTGAATACAGGACCCCACTTCACTGCAGATATGATGGTCACATGAAACGTAATGAGTCTCTGGGAGGCTGTGTTTGATCTCATCCCACACAACCGTAGCCCCAGCAAGCTGTCCAGATAGGCCCTGATTTACCCTGATTTGCCAGTAGAAGAAACAAGTAGAATCTCAAGCTGACAAAAAATTCCGAGTTAAAATTTGAGTCTAGTACTGCTGGAAAGAGCAGAGGGGTGCCCTAGAAAGTCAAGAGGAGGTTCAAGACTTGCCAAGCAAACAGTCTCGGGTGAAGGAGGGGTGATTGAAAGACAAGACACATCAGTTGTCTTGATGACTTGCTGACTTGGTGACACCATTGTCCTCACTTCTCAGAGAGAAATTGCATGGTGAGGAGGAAGAGGAAGAAAGGGAGTGATGAGAAGTACAAGAAAGAAGTATGCAGTGACTGACTTCCGTCCTGAGAGATGAGTCTTGTTCAGCTGTCTGCTGAAAGGGGCCAGTATTGAGCAAAACACGTCTGGAAAGAAGGCAGTGAATTTTGCTCAAACACCTGGCATTAAAGAAGCAGTGAGCGGCTGGGAGTGACCTTGAGAATTAGTGTTCTCTGCAGCCAATAGGAAAAACTGCAAGTCTGAAAAATATTTCCCAGGTTGATGACTCAGAAGGGGTCAGGCATCGTCACTCCTCTCCGTGCTAGGCACCAGGTGAGACTGGCAAGAAGGCTGGCGACACAGAAGAATCTGTTCTTTGCAAAAAAAAAAAAAAAGTATAGCAGTGCAGCCAGGCACGGAATGAAGAAAATTCAGCAGTTGAGATAAGGCGGGTGGCTTGGGTACGTTTGGGGTTTACTCTGTATAGGCACCTTAATAGAATTATTCATCTGGAACTCCAAGGCAACAGTAAGCAGAAAGTGTGTCTGAAGATTGTGTGTTTTGTTCATTTATTACAATCAAACTGAAAAGAGTTGGCTTGACAGAAAAAAAATAAAACAAGAGCAAAATGGGAGGACTAGTTGGCATAAAGGGGAAGTTTACCGAGCATAGCACTCGCCACTGGTGGGATCACGAGCAGCCGCAGAAAAGAATTTTACTTCCAGACCTGCCCAGGAAAATGCACAGTGCGCTTTGGCATTCGTTTCTTTTATTGTCAGGAAGAGAAAGATGCAGGGCACACTTGCAAGACTTTCCAGTTTAAATAAATAGCCCATTTCCCAACTTGAAAAATCCGACACTTGTTATGGCTATTGATTGGGGGACTTTGCATCTGTGCCACCTTTATTAACTGCTGTGCTATCAAGTGCCACTTTGGCATCTTGGTTCCCTGGGAGGAGGGCTGGGGAATGGATGGATAGTGGATTCCACTGGCCCGTGTGCTGTGGATGCCAGGCTTCTGCTCCCAGCAGCAGGAAGTGTGTGTGTGTGTGTGTGTGTGTGTGTGTGTATGTGAGTGTGGTGAGGGGGGAGAGAGGGGACCCACTCAACAAGCTCAAGAAATAAATCATGTCTTTGTCGCACTCTGCCTTCAAGAATGACTGAACTTCTCCGTGGTGGCATGTCGCTTTTCATGAGAGTCATAGTGTGCACGGGTTAAAGATCAGAGCTTACTATTTTAGAGCCGTGTGCCCCGTTTTCGCTTGTGTAGCAGTTGAGAAGACTGAACACATTTGAGAAGACCTGGCACCAAGCTCCTTCCTTCCCTCTCATCCTTTTTTTTAATAAGTTTGGGAAAGACGAGTAAAGAGAGGCTGCTAAAATCTCAGGGCTGACTGTATAGAGACGTTACTGGTGCCCACTCGAGCAAATCAGCGAACAACAGGATGACAGTGACACAGTGAAGTTTTATTGGATCACCGTGAGATACGGTTACAAACTTGCATGATTACATTTCAGTCATACAGTGCTCAAGCACCCGTCCCTCCACCAATGCACATTTCCAACCACCATTGTTCCCAGTGTCCCACCTGCTGCCTCCTGCCCCACCCCACGCCCCACTCCCTGCCTCTGTGGCAGGTACAATCCCCCTTACTCTCTCTCTTCTTTGGGGCATTATGATTTGCAATCCAGATACTAGAAGGCCATCATGTTTGGTCCTTGGTCTACTTTCAGCACACATCACCCCTCCCAGGCCATCCCTACAATAATCATCAGTGGTTCTTTCTCCATCCCAACTGCCGTTCCACTCACCATGGCATACTTGATATGCCGAAAACAGTAACAACGACGGTCCTCATTCCCCTGATCCTGAAAGAGCCCCCAGTATGCCATCAGGCTGTATTAACAAGCGACAGAGATGAATGGAAACATTACTGGCGCCCACTTGAGCAAACTGATGAACAATGGGATGACAGTGATACAGTGATGTCCAAACACTCCAGAGAGGAACTCAAGCTGACATCTAAATTTTAGTCCTGTGATACTCTGACCAGGGAATTGTACTACACGTTGTGCTGGATTTTTGCCCTAAAAATTGAGGGCACCCCTCACCCTGCTCGTTCCTGTTTAAACCTGCCTTGTCATGTCTTTCTTGGACTGGATTTGAGGACACAGACTCAGCCTGAGGTTTTCCGCAAGGCAAGTGTCGGAGTCACAGTGGGAAGCGGGATGCGGGTGGAGGGGTGAGCTCTTGCATGCTGGGGAGAAAGAGGATAGTCCAAAGGCTGATGGGGCTTCTCAGCCCAGACAGACACAAGCCTCTCAGCCTTCATTTCATTACTCTTATTGGAGACGTCTGCAAGAATTGGTGGACACGCAAATACATTCGCGTTTGCCTGTTCAAGTACATAGGTTTGTTCGAATCTCTGTTTCTAGTTACCCAGATAGTAGCAGGTGTGCGGATGTGTTCCAGGCTCCTGTTGTCTGTAGAATCCACACTTTCTCCCTGGCCAGGCCCTTCACTACCCTCGGTTTGGAAGTGACCCCCTCACCCTGAAATCCCATGATGGTGACAGGCTCCACCCTCGACCTTGCTGGATCACTTGTTTCCTGCTACGTGCCGGGGACTGTACCGGAAGGCGCTGCTGCAGAGTCCTGCCCCGGAGCTGTGGGTCTGTTGCGGACAGGCGTGTGTGGTTCAGCTGGGGTGCAGTACGGTGAATGCGGGATGAAGTCCCCCACCCCTGCTCCCAAGGGTCTGCCTTCAATCCACCTTAGAATCCAGCTCCGCCCGCTATTTCAGCTGCGATTCCAGTCTCACTAGTTTCTCTAGACAGGTTCGCCTCTGCCTCTGCCAAGCAACACCCCTGGCTCTCACACCCCCCACGTCTTACCCCGGGTTCCTACACATCTATCTACTCTGCCTACAGTTGCCTCTCCCTATAGCATCAACAGACAGTTTCTCTCTTTCTTTCTTTTTATTGAATCACCATGAGATACTGTTACAAAGCTTTCGTGTTTGAGTTTCAGTCATACAATGATCAAACTCCCATCCCTCCACCAGTGCACATTCTCCACCACCAATGTCCCCAATATCTCCCCTCTCCCATCCCAACCCTCCCCCTGCCTCTGTGGCAGACAATTTCCCCCATACTCTCTCTCTACTTTGGGGCATTGGCTTTGCAATACAGATGCTGAGAGGCCATCATTGATCCTTATCTACTTTCAGCACACATATCCCATCCCCAATGATCCTTCCAACCATCAATGAATTAGTGATGCCCTCTCTATCCCAGCCGCCTTCTTCCCCAGTTCACAGGGCAGGCTTCCAACTATGGATCAATATTCCTGGCCTTTGTGTCTATTGTCCTTGCTGACACACAGTAAGGTAAAGAGATAGAGCTCAGTGACAGAGTTCTTGCCTTGTATGCTTGCCTGGGAAGCCTGGGTTTGATACCTAAGATTGAAAAAAAATTATATATATACGCATATATATGTATATGTATATTATATATGTATATAATTATATACATTTATATATTTGATTCCTCCACCCCTCTCGGAGAGCCCAGCAAGCTACTGAGAGTATCTTGCCCGCATGGCAGAGCCTGGCAAGCTACCGGTGCTGTATTCAACATGGCCAAAACAGTAACAAACAAGTCTCACAATGGAGATGTTACTGGTGCCCACTCGAGCAAATCGATGAGTAACGGGATGACAGTGACAGTGATATGTACATATCCATTGTAGCAACCTTTAAGGTTAAAAATGAAAAGGAATCTTGGAAACTCTCCTTCCTAAACATTTTTAAATGCAGAAAAAAAATAAATTCTTATATCTCTCTGAATGTGCAGTTGAGCTTGCATGAAAGAGGGAATGTTCCAGAGGCCTAAATTACAGAAAACCCACGGAACAGCAGCCCAAAGACCATGCGAGGCAGAAGCTGACCTGGATCTCAGCTACTCCCTTGCCACCTACAGCTGCTGCTTCTGTGTGTGGCAAGAGGAGGAACAGGCCCAGTCATGAGCTGGAGCAAACCTTTGTGGGGGTATTTGGCCCAATCACCTAGTCTCTGGGTGGGAAATTAAAAAAAAAAACTAAAAACCCCCATTCTGCAAAAGAGCATAGCATAGAAATTTTAATCATCTGGCCCTTGGCTATGAAAGACAAGAAAAGGAAACTACCGCTTGAAGATGAGTAACAAGAAGACAATTGTGATGCAGGCTTACAGTTTCACTTTATACCAATGGCAAAATGTTCAGTTGAGAGAGGTCCCTGTGTGGCTGATTTCAGAGGTAGCTTAGGGGTGCAGTGCATGCCTGGCTTCTCAGAGACCCTAAGTTTGAGCCCCATCACCTAAAACTAAGCATAAACATACAATCCCAGTTAAGTAATATCCCCAGGTAGCTGATGTAGACAAACGCAAATTATCTTAGAGAGTCAATGTTTTAACCAAAACTCAAAGAATCCCACAGTATCCAAAAATGCAAGCTCATGGAAAAAAAAGAATCATGAGGTGTTCAAACATGTGGGGAAATAAGGCAGCAAATGGTGAGCAAACAGAAAAAAAATGCATTTTCAATCTTGCAAAAATTTAAGATATTAAAATTAATGGATCATCAGTTTTACAAAGAGGGGGGGAAATCTGAGTTATGATTAAGAGAAACTATCAAAAATGGCATCCAGCATTTGGAAAGGAACCAAAGCTATAGAAATCCCAAGTGTAATAGGTAAACTGAGAAGCTTAGTATTGAAGTTAAATACCAGTAAAATGGGAATTGGATTCTGAAAAAATTTCCCAGCAAGCTGCCTGTGAGATAAAGAGTTGTTAAATATGAAAGCAATTAAGAACAAGAAAATTAGATCAAGAAGATCTAATACACATCTAGCTGGGGTTTTGGAATAAGAGGGAAAGAAGGCAAGACTCTAGGGCATAGTGGCTAAGAATGAGCCAGAATTGAAGAAAATATGCAGAACTAGACTGAGATTAAATAGCCCAAGGATCCAGATGAGGATAAAAATATCTTAGCTATATAGAAAAAATATGTTACAGATCAGCTATAAAAAATAATAGATCTTAGATTGACAGCTGATCTTAATAGTGGTAGTAGTAATAGAGTAATAAAGTAATGGAGTACTACTTCATAGTAGGAATAGAGACAGGAGTATTTTCAGCATTGTAAGAAAACATACTTAAACATTCCACCCAATCCCACAGGTCATATCACCCAAATTACTCCTCCAATATGCGATGTGTATTTTCTTCATTTTATTATGAGTGTGCTTTATCGTATAACAAGACATAAAACTATCCTCATTGAAAATTGCTTAGTGTAAATGTCTTTCCACCAGCGCAGAAGTTTCTAAGAGCACAAACCCACGTTTTCCCTCCACCATCCTATATTGTCTCTCCAGCACCAAGAAAGGTTGTTATCTAATATGCCATCTCTGTTGTAAAATATATTGTGCAACTAATTTGAAAAATCGTAGCCATGTTTTAAGCATAAATCGAGTCACAGTGTATGCATTCTTAATCGGTAAAATTCAAGGTGCGTGTTAGGGTACCATTTGGTAACATGATAGGCCCAAGTGAGCCTTGTTTTACCAAATGAATACTCTTTTTTAAAAGATGATAAAGGATAAAAGGGGGGAGGATCAGCACCATTCACAAAAATTCATCTAAAAGTTTAGTTACTGCCTTTTTGTGAATATTTAAAATAAGTGGTTAGGTATTTTTCTAGTTGAAATGACTAGAAAGGTCCAGTATTGTGTCTGAAAAACAGCACAGAGATGCATGATATTACTTGGTATTTGTGATCACTTTTTTCCCAGAGGCCATACGAAAGAACCAACCTCTTATTAATGAGCCCTGGAGGCCAGTGCCAATGGACACTGAGGTCCCAGTAACTTTAGAGCAAAGTTCTCTGTGCTATGTCTTTAATGCTGCTCAGAATTACAAACTCCCATCTCGTCTGTCACTTCAATTCCATTTAAATTAATAAAATCTAATTCATTGGAACAGGATTCAAAGTGATTTGATTCAACTCAATCACATTCTGTTCAGTGGAATCAGTCCTTGATTGAATCTATTACATTCAATTCAATAATATAAATTTAAATATTATGCAGTGACATTAATTTTTAATTAATTAACACTTCAGCAGAGGTCCAGTTTGATCTGATCTTCAATGTTCCCTTTCTAAATTTGGTTCCTATTCAAATCAATAAAATATAGTAAAACTCCTATGTAATTCTGAAAGATATATGAGGCTAATCAACTGCATTCATTTTTATTCAGCCCTAATCAAAGGAGTTTAGTGACATTCAATCACTGAGAAATAAAATGTTCACCTTTAACTACCAAATTGAATGTTTATATTATAACTTCAAAATTATGAGTTTTCCCAACTTTAAAATAACTGTCTTTAAAATGAGCTAGTAGGGACTTCTAGGATTCATTTTTTGTTTTGTCTTTATATGAACATGGAATGACATAGAATTAGGTGGTTGGGAAACAAAGGAGGACATTGCTAGCTGGTTTAATAAGCTGGCTTTATAAAAATTATAGGTAGCTTGCAATAATAGTCTTTTAATTCCATGAGTATACCATGGTATATCATTTTTATGTTATTTTTTAAAATTCATCTAAATATTGAAACACAGGTTTCTAAACTCATGATAGTGATTATGAAATTGCAAACAAGAGAAGTTCCAATGACTAGATTAGCCTGATTACACAACCAGAAATTCTAAGTGGATTATCACATCTTCTCTGGATTATTATTTGCACTGGAAGGAAGGTTCTCCATGGTGTGCCCATATGGTCTAGAATTATACAAGCTGAAGCTATCTCAGTTAAATGCTGAGATTTAACTGAGATAGCTTCAGCTTGTATAATTGACTGTTTTGCTTCGTAAAATAAAACAGAGAAGACAAACATCCGATGATGTCACTGATGGGTGGTACATGGAGAAAGCAAACAGATAAACTTAAGTAAAACAAAAATTCACATTTAGACTGTACAACCAGCCAGATTATCAGAAGGCCAGGGGGATGGGAGAGGTTGTAAGATGAGCATGCCCGGAGTCAGTGGGGAAGGGCAGCGTTGGATGGTTAAGGGCGAAACCTTCTGCAGTGTACAGCCGTGCTGAGTTTTACTGAGATTTAGTGCCTCAGCTACGAAACTTCTGTTGAATGTAGAATGCAGTGTTACGTCAATAAGAAAGAAAACATGTCTTCACTTAGCATCTATCACCATTTGCACCCTGGTATAGATGAGTAATCAGCCAGTGGGGTCAATGGAAACTTACTGAGACAGTAACATAAAAAATATTTAGTGTGCGCTGATAATGGCAAAAGGGAAAAGCGATGGGAGATTTTTCAAGGCTTGTATCACTTCTCTAGAAAAGGATTCAGCTCTCTGGAGATGGGTCAGGCCGCCAAAGTACCCCCGGTAGCAAGCACCTTGGCGGGGTAGGGGAAGTCACCAGCAGGGACACTGGGGTGCACCCTGAAACTCGGTTATGTTTCTAGGGCCTTAGGCATGTTCTGTTTCCTCTGCTACAAAAGGGGAAAAGTCTCCCATAAATCTTTAACAGAATTTGGAAATAAGCAGATAGTAATAAATACAGTAGAACTACACTACATTTCATAAATACATCTTTTTTTTTCCTTTTGGAGACTATGAAACCCTCAAGTATTATTTTGAATATCCTATAGAAATGGGTGGAACGGAAATAATTATCTCAGTGACCATACTACATCTTACAGACTGTACCCCAATAATATTTATCCCAGAAGTTAAAAAAAAATGTATAGGAAATGACAAGAATGTGCCACAATTTCATTATGAAGTCCTCTTGCATTTGTCCTTCTGTTTCTGAAATAACTTGTTATTGAGTAAATAACGGAGATCCATTGGATATTTAAATCTCAGGGAAAGAGCAGCCTTAAATCTTTCTCTCTTTCCCGGTTGAATCATCCAAACCAAAATAAACCCTCCATCATAATAAAACTGGATCATAAGTGAATACAAGCAGTGTAGCGATTGTATTTAATTCAACCCATATTTGGCTGCTTTGCCACAATATGCCTTACGTTGACAATTTAGCTTCCGGTTAATGTAAAATATGGCTTACTATTGCCTCATCTGCAGTCACGACCGTACCCTCTTAACATAGTTACCAGAGATCTTATTTCGAGGCTAGAGAAGTTCTTGAACTCTTGGCACTAGGTAATTAAATTATTTTTTCTCACCACTTCATATTCTTGTCTTTTAAATAGTCTCTCCATTTTTATTGCCTTTAACTGTTTTCCCCCACCAAACCAATTAACAGGTAAATAATGATTTGTAAAGCAAAAAGTAGCACTTCATTAGCATAGCCCTGGAACCAGGCGACTCGTTGCTCAATGAAAATTGAAACTTTTCTCCTTGCTGAATATAAAATGTGCACTAAATTAATAATTTATTTTACTTACAATGATTTGATTTCACCCAATTAGCCGGTGTTAGTGAAAAAGGAATACAATTCACCCCCGTCCCTCCTGCCCGAGCTTGTTTTTCTTATTGGCATTCTTCTGTCGTGCTGGAAATGAAAACAGCTCAGTAATTTTGTGCTGTGTTTCACTTCTTTTCCTGGGAAGGAGGGCCGGTAAGATGAATCTTCTATCACCGTGTCAGAACAATCACTATAGGGTGCTAAAGCCTAGTGATGAGGGAAAATAGTTGGCGAGTGGGGAAAGAAAGTGGGCGACTGAACTACTCCCAGACCTGGTCTGCGCGGGCGCCTCCATTCTCAGACCCCGAGAAGTGTCGCGTCTCCTCCCTCGGAAACCCACCCTGGTGTCTACTGAAGACCCCCTCTCCGTGGGGACTGAGCGGCGTGCTGAGATGAGCCCAACCTTCAGGCTCCCATGGAAACTGAGGGCCCAGACGGCGTCCCAGGGAGAGACTCCCTCCCTGGGCCTCGGGGTGCCCTGCCTTCAGGGACTTGGGACACGTTCACCTGCCCCTTTTCCTTCTGCACATTTCTCACTGTCTTCTGCTCACGGACATTCTGATGGTCACCCTGACCTCTTTCCTGACACCTCTCTGATTTTTCGGAAGCACGTCGAACTACTCACTGCTTCTCTGGTTCATACAATTCCCCACGCCTCTCCAGAAGGAAAATAGAGTGGAATTTGATTGTTTCTGAAGGTTGTGGATGCTCAGAAGTGGATCTGAGGTTCTGAAATATAGATAGATTGATGATAGATAGATAGATAGATAGATAGATAGATAGATAGACAGACAGACAGATAGATTCTTACCTAGTAGTAGGAGCAGAAAACAAGAGAGCTTTCTGTCAAGCATTACTGATTCCAAATCTACAAGATTCTGGTTTTTTGCCTCTCCGATGCTGGGTACACCAGCATTCCCCAGTTCCCCAATTTGATGATCATCACGGAAGTGTTGGAACACTGTATGACTGAACCGGACCATGGTCCATCTGTTTTGAAATTCTCTATCTCATGGTGACTCAATAGCACTGTCTGTCCTGTTCTCCCATTGCTCATCAATTTGCTCGAGCGGGCACCAGTAACATCTCCATTGTGAGACTTGTTAGTGTTTTTGGCAAATCAAATATGCCATGGCTAGCTTGCCAGGATCTGCCATGGGGGCGAGATACTCTCCGAGAGGAACGGAGGAATCAAACTCAGATTTGCTGTGTGCAAGGCAAACACCCTACCCACTGTGCTATACAAATAATTATTTTCAATAAATATGCACTATAATGACCACAAGGTATAATTTAAACACCTAATTCTTTTTTGCTTTGCTTCCTAGTCCACACCCAGAAGCGTTTAAGACTCAGTCTTGACTCTGTGCTCAGGGATCACTACAGGCAGGCTCAAGGAACCACATGAGGTGCAGAGATCAAACCTGGATTGATTGCATGCAGGGACAAGAGCCCTCTGTATTATCTCCCCAGATCCTAACCAACTAATTCTTGATTGAGGAAGTTAACATTCAAAATAGAAAGATAGCACACACCTGCATCTGGTTTAGCTTAAAATGAAAACAAAAGTGCCCAGTTGGGATGAGTCAATACAAAAAACTATGGACACAAGAAATGACAATTTAAATAAGCCCCAGTAACATTACCAAGGCACCTACTGGAGCTTGACTGGAGCGATAGCACAGCGGGTAGGGCATTTGCCTTGCATGCAGCCGACCCAGGTTCGATTCCTCCGTCCCTCTCGGAGAGCCCAGAAAACTACCAAGAGTATCCCGCCCTCATGGCAGAGCCTGGCAAGCTCCCCATGATGTATTCAATATGCCAAAAACAGTAACAAGTCTCACAATGGAGACGTTACTGGTACCCACTCGAGCAAATCAATGAGCAAAACAACAGGACTACAGCACTATAGTGCTACCATGATGACTCAAAAAAGATTAAAAAGAAAATAGTAGAGCTTCAGGGGGCCTTGGAAGGATGCAAAGGATAGATGGATGTGTTCTAGATGGCCTCAGAGACCTTTGTCACAAAGCTCCATCCACCACTGCTCTTTTCTTGAAACATGGCTAGAGATGAACTCAACAGAGACCTACTACTGCCAATGGGCCAAACTGCCTGGCCCAAATTTTATGATTTTCATGAATTGGATTGTTCAAGTGTCATTTTTTTAAACTCCTAACTATATCAAAAGCAGACAAGAGTTTGTAATTAGTTGTGATTTCAACATCGGGATACATCAGGAGTTGTATGTGTTACTCTTTACCTGATAACAAATAAAAAGAGAAAGGAAAATAAATCAATGTGGGAGCAAACAGTCCTGCATATATGCATTTATAACATACATGTAGTACATGCTGGGCCAAGGCGCAGAGAAGCAGAAGACAAGTCTGTGAAATGGGTTCATTTGTCAGAGCTGGCTGTTTCCTCCCTTCAGAACAAAATACTGAGATCTATGAAAATCCAGTCCAAAAAAATTTTTTTTCAGAATTCCATAATTGATGCCATAAGTAATCTCACCAAGAGAAAAGGTGACTTTTCCAAATTAAGTCAGCCCAATTAGAAAAATCTAGCCATTTGTGTGAAATGGAAAACTCCGTGAAGGATTCCTTTACCAGTTCAGAGCACTTGTTCATTCATTACATCAAGTCTGAATGTTAATCCTAGCGCTTAGTTTGATAACTTTCAAATGCCCTCCTTTTAACAAAATTGTTCTGAAAATCTATTGGCATTTCTGGGGGGGGGAAATATCACAAAACCTTCTGTGTGGTTCTGATACAGCTCTTTACTGCATCTTTGTTCAGAACTTGATAGCTCCTGCAGAACGAGCCCATCCTTCATCTTTATTTCTGCTCACGCACAGACTCTGGGGCCAGTGCAGTCAGAGAGAGTGGCGGTGTCGTCATGGCGAGATTTTAACACCCCCTGGTTTCATGTGGCCCCTTCCCTTCGATGCTGCTCTCTTCCCAGCTGCCAGGAGACACACTTCCCGGCACCCCGTTTCATCCCTTGTATTCCTTCCTCTGACTTGTTCCAACCATGCACCTGAACTTCTCTCCACAAAGTCTCTGTGACCTTCTAGCTGTAAAATGAAAAGAAAATCTTTAAATCTTCATCTTAATGGACTTTGCTATGAAATCTGACAGCCTGACCACACTGCTTTTCCTGGAAATCTTTCCTCATCTTTCCTCCATCACCCTTTCTTTCTGCTCTCTAAATAAAGTTATCTAAAATAACTCAGCAGCATCTCTCCCATAACCAGTTGCCTGGTCTGTATATCAAAATCATCTCCCCTCTTCCACATTTCCCAAACTTCTCCTCTTCCTACCTTTTTACCTCCGAAATATATATATATATCACCATCTTCTTACAAACCTAAGACTCATGCACAACATTTGCTCTCCATCTTCTTTCCCTCTCTCCTACCTGAGGCCAAACTTGCTGGTCACCTTCCTGAATCTCTTCCCTTCTGTTTCATTACTTCCCACTGCTGTTGTATTACTTCTCTCCTCTGAGCACATAGGATCGTCACATCTAGTCCCCTGGTCTCGTCTCCCGAGAAATCTTTCATTTCACTCTAGTGTTTCTAATGCACAAATTGATCATGATAATTCCCTATTTTAGCCTTGTCATGAGTCCTCATTACTTTCAACCTTCTTCAATGGGGGGTGCATGTGGAATACAAACCCTGAGGAGAATAAAATGAGTGCATGACCCTAGATCAATAGCACAGGTACTTGCCTTGCCTGCAGCTGACCCTCATTTGACCCTGGGCACCACTCATGACCCTGTGAGCACAGCCAGGGGTCACTCAGGATCTCAGAGTCAGGAATAGTCCCTAAGCTCTGTGGGGTATGAACTGGACACCCGCATCGCGCACCCCCCCCCCCGCCCTTCCACAAAAGAATAAACTAATGAGATTGGAAAGATAGTAGCTAACCTAGGTTAGACTCTAGCACCAACATTGTCTCCCGGGCACAGACCGGAATGGTCCCAGAGCACAGAGCCAGGAGTAAATCCAAAGCACAGCTGGGCACGACCCAGAAACCAAAAGTAAAGTAAACTAAAGTCAAATAACTTCATTTGGGGGACAAGATGTTCTGATATGCACCTGAGTTAGTTTCTGCTGCCAGCCACTACCCCTCCATATGTTTTCCAGATATTTTCCATAAAGAACTAGGTTACCTTCCTGTCCCCCCAGCCTGCTTCCACCCTTATTCACCACCGGCCAAATAACAGAGGAAAGAAGTTTGTAAAAGCAGCGTCGTCCAAGGCCAGGAGATAGAATATCAAGCTTCCAGTTTGGTTTCTAACCTGCCGTGTGGTTGAAAGGACCCCTTGACCTGCTGGGGCCTAATTTTGTCCTCAGTGCAATAAAGAGATCATTTTCAGGCAGCGTGGAAGTTCTGTGGTGCCCCAGTGCTCTGGGAGCACCAGGAGTATCATGCCTCGGCAGATACGGCTCATGGTGCACTTCACTGTCCATCACACAGTTGCCGCCTGTGCTGTGTGTCTGCATTGCGGGTGGACCCCACATGCGAACATAATACTTTAGAGAATAGACTCCAAGATCCCAGGAGCTTGCACCAAAAGCTTCCAAGAAAAGGGTGTGGATCCCAGAGGGAAATCAGGAGCTGACCATTCCCAGGGATGCCTTTTTAAAAATGGAATTAATTAATAAGAGCCGTGATTGCTTGGGTTATTGGGAGAGAAGTCTCAGGCTTGCAATATTCCAACACCAAACCTGCCACTAACATCAGCTTCCCCCCCTCACCAGGGTTACTGTGCTCCCCCTCCCCATCTGACCCCCCCCCGACCCCCGACTGCCACCCTAATGGGCACATTTCAAAATTCCACGGTGGTAATGATAGCACAGCGCATAGGGTGTTTGCCTTGCACGCGGCCGACCTGGGTTCGATTCCTCCGTCCCTCTCGGAGAGCCCAGCAAGCTGCCGAGAGTATCCCACCCACACGGCAGAGCCTGGCAAGCTACCACTGGCGTATTCAATATACCAAAAACAGTAACAAGTCTCACAATGGAGACGTTACTGGTGCCCACTAGAGCAAATTGATGAACAATGGGACCATAGTGCTACAGTGCTACAGTTTAGATCCCATGGCTGCAGTGCCGTCGAGTTTGTCTTGGGATACATAATTCTTCTGCTCTTCCATATCCCGTACACAGCGAGGCCCCTGAAGCCGGTTCCCGCCCTGATGTCTTGATTCAGTTTTCTGAGCGTCAACGTAACTCTGCTCCAGAGAAGGGATGCGGGTGTCCAGTCTGGCCGGGACAGTGCCCCGTGGGGGTCCGTGGTGCGTGCGAACTTGCTATGCCTCAGCCCTGCACCCACCTAACCACGACGCCCCTTTCCTTGCAGACGGGAGCCCCTACACCTGGTGGGTCGGCAAGGCCAACGAGAAGCACTACTACTGGGGCGGTTCCGCGCCCGGGATCCAGAAGTGCGCCTGCGGCATCGAGCGTAACTGCACCGACCCCAGATATTACTGCAACTGTGACGCCGACTACAAGCAGTGGTGAGTGTGGTGTCGGGGGTGAGGGGGGCGGGGAGGGAGGAGCAGGTAGAGGGGAGAAGAAGCTGGGAAGGACCGTGCTGAAATGGTCAAATAATAGGCTGCAAAGGCTGGGAAGGAACCCGGGTGACCAGTGCTGGGGACATTGTGACAAATACAAAAGTGCAGAGAAAGAGGTGAGCCCCGGGAGGGCGTCGACGCCTCCCTGATGTGTTCATATTTTATTCATAGAAATCCGAAGCCAGGTAGTAAACAGCGATTTGCATTATAAACTGCGCGGGCAACAATAGAGGGATGGATGCCGGCAGGATGGGGGCCGGGCAGGGTGCGGGGGACCACGGGCAGGCGCGTGTTTGGCTGAGGGGAACAGGCTCTCCTCCCGGGGAGCTTCTGCCTCCTACTCTGTTTGCTTTGAGGAGCTGGACAAGGGAAGAAAAATGGAAGAGGGGAAAAAAAAAAGACAAGGAGAAGAATACTCCTCCACACTTCCCTTCAGCCAGTGCTCACACGCCTGCTTTGCTCCCCTGCCTTGAACTGTTTCTAATGCTGATACCAATCACTCCACAAAAGATCTATTTTGGGTTGCTTTGCATCTCTCTGCTGGCTTTTGCCCTGCTTCACAGGGACTGGCTGAGCCCGTATCAGTCAAAGATAAAATCAGCTTCTTTCCGGGAATGGCTGGGGGGAGGGATCATGGCTCCAGAAGTTGAGGATGGAGCAAAGTAAAGCCCCCCGTATGTGTCTTGCCAGAAGCTAAGTCCTGCCTTAGATCTCAAGCATTTAGACGCCTGGAACGACTCGCAGTGCTCCGGTCCTGCCTCTGGGTGGCAGCAGAGAGCAAGCCCGGGGTTTCCATGGGGACCGCCCCGTTGCCACCAGTCGACCCATCCTATTTAGCACAACCCTGTCACTTGACTCTCAGAAATAGTTTTCTGCTAACTGGCAGAAGGAAGCTCCATTGTCAGTTGTCATTCCGAAAAATACATGGTGAGTTCTGCCTTGAAAACTGTCTGAGAAGCCAGCACAACCTCACGTGGAAACCCAGAGGGGTGCTCGGGCTGGTAAGAAACGTTGGAACATTTCTTTGCCTCTGAAGCCACTTGTAAGAAGGTACCTGAGTTCAGCTCCGTGGTGGCAGATGTGTTCAGACATCAGATGTGGTGCACTTGTCCCAACTCTTGGTGTCTCGGGAGCTCAGATACTGCCCATAACTCCATCCCTTTCACCTGAAGAGCCCCTAAGACAGCCTCGCCCCTCTGCTTCTGTAAAACTTGTCTCTTGCATCGTTGGAAAGGCACTCGATTTTGTGCAAACAGAAAAATGTGATGTTTATAGTCAATAGCTAAAATGATCTTCCCTATAATAGCACAATTCTGAGGTATCAAATTGGTCTTTGAATCCATCAGTACCTGAAAACATCCCGGCTCTGAGGAGGCTTACAGTGTTTGGGGAGAAATTGCATCTATTTGACGGAGGGTGCCCCCGTTCTCAGGAGTAGCAGGGAAAGAGCCGGGCTCAGCTTCTGGATGCCTTACCCCAGGCCCAGACCTCACACTTTAAGGCGAGGCTTTGCAGCTACTCAGGAATTGAGATCCAAATCACAGGAGAAATATGTTTTTTTTCTCCATAGATCTGAATTCCAGGAAACTCACATTTATGCTTTGAAGCTTTGTTTGCTTAATAAAATAAATCTCAATTGGCCCTTCTACGTGAAAATTAAATAGAATGTGAGAGCCTTCTGCAAAGCGTGCTGTAGAGTCCTTCGTGGTCCGTAATTGCATAATTCTCGCTGCAATTCCTGGTGATTCCAAATGAGTCTTAGGAAATGAAAACAGACTGGGAGGCAGGTCTCGTCAGCTGTGCTGTGGGTCTCGGTGACATTTCGGCCCGCTGCATGGCAGGCTTACAGAACAGATGCCACTGGGGAAGCTTGTGAACCAGGGATCAGCAAGAAAAGAGATGGTCCAGGCACCCCCAACCCCCAACCCGCCAGCGCCTCAGCAGTTTGAACAGGCTGCTGACTGAATGAGAGCACCCAGGGTGTGGATTCCGGCAACCTCTGCTCCTTTCATTCCCCAGAGGGGCAGGAGAGTGACTTCTCGGAGGGAAGAGAAGATACTGAACAGTTATCAGGGATATCCTTTCACTGACTTTCAACGATCAGTTCCTGTCCAAAGTGAATATTTAAATATTCTTTTAAAGAAAAACTAGATAGAAGAATAATTTACAACAATGTAAGCCTGTCCCTACCCCTGGTTCTGTAGTCCCGGTACTGGAAATAGTCTCTAGAAGAATGGAAAAATTTTCCTTCTCATTTCACTGTGACTATCCATGCCAGGGACTGGAGCGATGGCACAGCAGGTAGGCGTTTGCCTTGCATGCAGCCAACCTGGGTTTAATTCCTCCATCCCTCTGGGACAGCTAGCAAGCTACCGAGAGTATCCCGCCTTATGGGAGAGACTGGCAAGCTACCTGTGGCGTATTCGATATGCCAAATATAGTAACGATAGGTCTCATTCCCCTGACCCTGAAAGAACCTCCAATCATCCAATCATTGGGAAAGATGAGTAAGGAGAGGCTGCTAAAATCTCAGGGCTGGGAAGATTAGAGACATTACTAGTGCCTGCTCAAGTAAATGGACAAACAGTGATGACAGCGATGCAGTGATACAGTGATTTATTTCTATCAGGAAGGTTCCTCAGGGCTGAAGAAATAGTACAGCGAGTAAACACTTCCTTCACACACAACTGACCCAGGTTCATCTCCCAGCACCACATATGGTCACGTGAGCATAAAGCAGAAGTCAACCCTTAGCACAACCTGACCCTACCACCCTCCACCCCAAAAAGGAGGGCACTCACATGAGCAGCCCTAGTCTCAGTTGTGAGTAAAATATTCTTCTGGCTTCTAAATGAACCAACCATTCATGCACAGATTAGTGTTTACAAAACGCAAGATGTTAGCATGGCTACTTTCCATTTTTACATGCAAAAGGAGATGCCCTTAGGGTCAGTGAGGGGGTCATCCTTCCATTAAGTAAAATTCTGTTTGAGACGAAAAGAAGGAAGCTCTTTGCTTTAGCCCTGTTCGGTCCTGAAGCACATTTCTCTATCAGAGTGGTGCCAGGGCAGATTTCCCGAAGCTCACAGCCCCGTGCCTGTCACTCCCTACACTTACCCTACTGACACTTAGGGCTCAGAGCTCCTCTGTGGTTACGCAGCTTTTGAAGCATGATGCATGATTCTCCGTGGATGGGCCGGGCTTGGAGCTAACGCGACAGCTTCTGCCGTCTGCACTGGGAAGTTCACTGGCACCCTGAGCTGGCGATCGTCAGCGTGTTGGCAAGGTTCATCTCAGGTCGGCGCTGGGGACACGGACACAGAGAAACCCCAAGAGGGACAGTCCAACTGTCTCTTCTGGTTTTCAGAAGAAGCATGAAAATGATCTATGCTCCTCTGCCACGGGGGTGTTTTGGTGCCAACTCACTTGGCACAGCCTGGCCCCCTGCTGTCACCTCCTGGATTGTGTCCTGACAGAAAGGTAATTGGGCAGCAGAGAAGATGTCAGCTCAGTGTCGATACAGTTTGACCAGCGGCCCCTAAATAATATTGATGACAGGAGAGAGGGGGGGGGAGAGGGAGAGAGAGAGAGAGGGAAGGAGAGAGAGAGGGCTAATCAGCTGTGAGCCTGTCAAGTCTTCAGAGCCTGCTGTGGCTTCCCAAAATAGATTGACCCTGCCAAGAGAATGCTAAATGGACTTGAACCCAGTAGAGTATCTAGTGATCTTGAGAACAACTGAACTGCAGTTCAAGTGAGCTTCATGAGAAAACACAGTTCCTCTCCCCAATGGCTTTGAAATGAAAGAGATCTATTTTCTGGGGGGAGGGGTTGAGTTCCCCTAGAAATCAGTTATAAATCAGTGCCAAAGAGATAGTGAAGTAAGATACTAGTTTTGCATGCAGCCAATCCCAGTTTGATCTCTGACACTCTGTTTGGTCCTTCAGCCCTACCAGGAGTGATTCCTGAGCACAGAGCCAGGAGTAAGCCCTAGTATAGTCCCAAACACAAATAACTATTGTTATTATTATTATATTAAATTATTATTATTATTATTATAGCACTGTTATCCTATTGTTCATCAAATTGTTCGGACAGGCACCAGTAACGTCTCCATTGTAAGACTTGTTACTGTTTGGGGAATATCAAATACGCCACAGGTAGCTTGCCAGGCTCTGCCATGCGGGCGAGATACTCTTGGTAGCTTGCTGGACTCTCCGAGAGGGACGGAGAAATCGAACCTGGGTCGGCCACATGCAAGGCAAACACCCTACCTTCTGTGCTATCACTCCAGTAATAATAATAAAGTCATGAAAATAAAAAGATCGAATTAAAAGATACACTATCACATATAATGCAGAGTGCTGAGGAAGTGGTTGAGGAACACGTTAGAATCGTGAATGGAGGGTAACTGCCACCCAAGCTGGGACTTGCTCTAAGCCCCACTGAAGATTCAAACCCCGACACTGAAATTCGTCCTCGTGTTTTCCCAGCCGTGCCAACCCCCTCCCAGGCCCTGTGGAAACACCCTTTCCCTTTGTTCTAAATCTAAGTTCTAAATAGTCTTGCAGTGATCTTTCAAGATCAATCCAAGCCCTAGACGTTTCCTTCATCCGACCACTCTATCCTTATAACTGTCATGATCACTGTCTGGTTTCAGACAAATTAGATTGAAAATTATTGATCGTCAGCCCTGCCAAGGCAGCAGGGCTGGTCATGCCCAGATCTTGCAAATGCTCGGAGTTTCACGGCCAGCAGGCTGGGAACCTTGGCTGGCGACTTAGGTTATGCTACATACAGTAAAGAGAAAACAATAAGTGAAGGGGCGTCGTCCAGACGAAAGTTCAATTCCCTTTTGTGTTGAGGGAGACAGTGCTCCTTCCCAGTCGGTCCCAGCGTTCTCGGGGCTGACCACATCCTCGGGGGCTACGACTCCCTCAACCCCCACTGCCTCACTTTAGGTGGAAGAAAGAAGGGGGGAAAGAAAGCCTGACTTCCCCTCCAGAAACTGCCTACATACCGTTTGCATTTAATGAGCTAGGAGTCAGCCACACCATCGCAGCAGCTGAGGACGAAAAAGAGAAAGCCTGGTTTCCTTCACCTTGGACTGGGCGTGAAGGGCACTGGAGGACATAACTCACAGTTTCTGTCCCCGCAGTTAATTCTTCCAAAGGGCCCCATTAATGTCCTGTTATTACCTTCCCACCCGCCCTGGTGCCATCGTGATCCGAGTCAACTGCCTTCAGTTACGATTCTCCTCTCCGACGTCTCAGTTTGACCTCCAGGACCCCTGCGTCCATTCTGAGAATGCTGAGCTTTTGCCCTACTGGCCCTCCTACCCGCACCCCAAATCGCCCACCCCACACCTGCCAATCAAACATCGCAGACCTCTGAGAACACCTAGCATTCTTCCTCCGACAGGAAAGGAGCCCTCTCCTGCCCCCAAACTCACCTCACCTTCGCCCCTATCTTCAAAGTCTAGTAAAATCTCTCAGCATCCCAAGCTTGTTTAGTTTACAGCCCTTTTAAAAAAAAATCACTTGGGACTGGAGCGATAGTACGGCAGGTAGGGTGTTTGCTTTGCACACAGCCGACCCGGGTTCGATTCCCAGCATCCCATAGGGTCCCCTAAGCGCTGCCAGGAGTAATTCCTGAGTGCAGAGCCAGGAGTAATTCCTGTGCATTGCTGGGTGTGACTGAAAAAGCCAATAAGAAAAATAATCACTTAACTGTCTCCTGGAATCTACCTTCTCTAAGCAACCAGAAAGTCTCCTGAATTCCCCCCAGGCTACCCCCACCTCCCCAACCCTGGATCCTTCCAGCCCACCCCAGGGACCCATGTCACCCGCTTTGGGGGAACACTGCAAAGCTTATTTCTTGGCTCAAAAAAAAATCGGTGTCTTTTGCTGTTATTTTGTGTCCTACCTGTAATTCTTGCCTATGTATCTGTCTTCTCTGCCAAACTGTAAGAATGAGAAGGCCAAATTCCCAACCTCATTTGTGCGGGTCAGCCTGGGTTTTCCGTAGCTCTTAGCAGCTACTTCATAACTTTTTGCCCTTTGAAAGCACTTTACAGATGTCCATTCTTTTTTTTTTTCAGTTTGTCATTTTTCTTTTGCCCTGAATCATAAATACAAATCAAGAGACACACTTTCCTACCAAACGTTGCAGGATTTTTTTTATTATGGGAGCAAAAATTAGGAAGCTCTTTGGTACTAGAAGTAAGGCTTTTAACATGTCTTCAAGATAGTTGTGTAGTGCTAAAAATGTTTATACTAATATGTGTATACTCTCATGCACATATGTGTAGTTATGGTAAATATACACATATGAAATGCACAATGAGTTTTGTTAATTTGGGGTTGCATATTTATTGTGTCAGATAAATTTAATGTCTGGGATTACCATGAAATACACTATTTGATATTCAGTCAGAAAAGTAATTTAAGGTAAAACACAAATTCGGGATCATGGAGAATAGTCCATTTCTGTCTGCTCGGTGAGCCCCCGAGAAGGGTGTGCCTTTACTCTAAATTGGTGTGGTAGCAGCTAATGAGGCCCAAAATTACTCAGATGCTAATCCTGTGAAGGTTTTGCCTTACCTGGCAGAGGGGATTTTTCAGGTATGATTAAAGTCACAAGGCTAAATATAAGAGAATCCTGGGTGATCAGCATGAACCCAATCTAATTATGAGTCTAAACGTGAAGAGCTTTTTCCAACTGGGGCCAGAAAGAAATGTGCTAACAGCAGAATTAGGGAGATCTTTCCTTATGCCTTTGAATATGAGGAACAGTTTCAGGAACCAAGATGTGTCGGCATTCCCCAGAGGGTGCCAAAGGGGAGGCGAAGGATTCTCCCATAGGAGTTCCAGAAGGACACCCCAGCTCTGATGTCTTGATTGCAGCCCGATCAGACGTGCATTGAATTAATTTCAGCAGGAGATGGGAAGCAGGGGAGGGGAAGAGCAACCTGGCTGTGCTCAGGATTAATCCTGGCTTTATGTTCAGGGAAAGCTTCTAGAAGAGCACAGGAATTACCCCTGAGATGTACTCAGGGTGTAAGGGATCACATGGTGGTCACTGCACGCAAAAAGTGCCTTACCCCCTGGACTATCTCTCCAGCCCCTGGTGTTAGAATTCCAATTAAACAAACTTGAAGGGGCTGGAGCCATAGCACAGCAGGTAGGGCGTTTGCCTTGCACACGGCCAACTCAGGTTCAATTCCCAGCATCCCATAGGATCCCCTGAGCACCGCCAGGGGTGATTCCTGAGCACAGAGCCAGGAGTAACCCCCTGTGCATCGCCGGGTGTGACCCCCCCAAAAAAAACAAACAAGCTTGAAGATTATGGCTTTGTGTTGTTTTAAGGATCTTACTTTATGCCATTTGTTTTGGAAGAAAAACGTAGTAATTCTGTTTTCTATTATGATGATGGCAAAGATTCCACAAAGCTTTTTAGCTATCTTCTTGAAAAGGAAATGGGTTTGCATTGGCAGTTCCTGGGACTTACTCCTGGTTCTGCACACAGGGATCACTCCCGAAGGTGCTCTGGGGACGGTATATATTGTCAGGGATAGAAATAGGGCCAGCCATGAGTAAGTGCCTTAACCCCTTTACTGTTACTCCAGCTCCTCTCTCTGCCTCTCTGTGTGTGTGTGTGTGTGTGTCTCTGTGTCTCTGTCTCTGTCTCTCTCTGTCTCTCTGCCTCTCTGTCTCTGTCTCTCTCTGTCTCTCTCTCTCTGTCTCTCTCTCTCTCTCTCTCTCTCTCACACACACACACACACACACACACACACACACATGCACATACACTCTTGACTTACAGAATCACTCTCTGGATAACTTTCAAAGAAAAAACACGAGAGTAACCCTGTGGCTGGAATCCTGTTTCCCTGCTGTGGGAGAGTTTCAAGCTTTAGGTAGAGAACTGGAGAATTTACCTTCTCTGTCTCTGTCTCTCTGCCTCTCTGTCTCTGTCTCTCTCTGTCTCTCTCTCTGTCTCTCTCTCTCTCTCTCTCTCACACACACACATACACACACACACACACACACACACACATGCACATACACTCTTGACTTACAGAATCACTCTCTGGATAACTTTCAAAGAAAAAACACGAGAGTAACCCTGTGGCTGGAATCCTGTTTCCCTGCTGTGGGAGAGTTTCAAGCTTTAGGTAGAGAACTGGAGAATTTACCTTCTCTGTAGCAACTTCTTGACCAGAGATGACTGGTTTTCTATCCTTGCCTGTGACCAGCTCCCCTCCAAGGAGAGACATATACTGCTGACGCTAAAGATTAAAAATCCTCAAGAATATTCTTTTTTGTGTCTTATCATTCAGCCCATGTTGGACTCCCGGCTGTGTACCCACGTCTGTACCAGACCTATCCATGTGATATTGGAAACATCACCAAAGCAGGGGGTAGCTTTAATGCTGCTGCTTCCTACTCCATTAGATTTATGATTGCAGTCTATATGTATACAGTGGGAAACTAAAACTGCTCTAAGAAAAGGTAAAATTGTAAAGTTGCTGCATGTTGGATGGAACTGGGGACCATCGTGTTCAGTGAGACAGGTCACAGGAAAAAGGACAAACACCAGATCATCTCTCTCAGCTGTGATACGGAGGGAAAGAAAACAAGGTAATAGATAGCAATAAATGATAACAACCTCTTAGAGGTCTTTGACTGCAGAGCTGAGATTTGCAAGTTGTGAGAAAGGGAGGAAGGAAGAAAGGAGAAAGGGAGGAGGCAAAATAAAACTTTCATGAGGACAGGGGTGGAGGGTCTGGCTTGGGCTGTGGTGAAGGCACAATAACCTTGTTCATCAAAACTGTTACAGTTGGGAAAGAGAAATAGTACAGTAAGTGGTTTGCCTTGCACATGCCATATCTGGATTCAATCCCTGGTAGCACATATTGTCCCCTAAACGCTATCAGAAGTGATCCCTGAGCACAGAGCCAGGAGTCATCCCGGAGCACTGCTGAGTGTGGGCCAAAGACCAGAAAAAAATCTATGAAAGTTGACACTATTGCAGTCATGTTACCTAAATTGAATAAAAATTCAATGTTCTAAAGTTGAAAAGTAATGTTTTTCACCTCTGTGACCTGGGGGACTGATTTTCTCTCACTATAAAATGTGGAGTGTTGATTCTAGCATCAAATTAAATAACTTATACTTTAACATATGCCTTATATAGGAACATACACCTTAGAAAAATAATAAGATGCCTTTTTTTTTAAATTCTTGATCCTCATGGCACTTGTAGTCTCACATGCCAAATCCTGCCTCCATCTTTTGCATTTTAATGGACAGAAATGGTTGGATAATGATGACTTTATCCATTTTCTTATTTTGAGCAATTAATGAAGTTAAGAGGATGTTATGAGCTTTAAAGGATTTTCGATTTTAATTGTTCCATTCAATAACATGCCATTAGCCTACCTTCCAGACCACACTTAATCCAGCTTCAATCTGTTATTTGCGACCTATTAAATTCCTCAAAATCCAGACAGTATCAAGCTTGAAAGTCATAAGGTTTCATAGTCAAGGCAAGATCTAAGAATAATAGGCACTATTGTTTTCAGTTATCATCACTCAAGGGTGTTTGTGCTAGTGTATCATCTCTCAGGGAAACTCCCCTAATTTCTAAGGGTCTTGATGCAATAGAGTGGATATTTTTAGAGTGGTTCATTTCACTCATTCATTGAGTTACTCGTTGAGTCTTGATTGTATACTCTGTGCAGGTCCCTGGCCTAAGCACATCATACCTCTACTCTTATTACCACCTGTCTGTCTGAGAATTTCTCTCCTCTCAGCTTCTTCCTCTGTGGAGAGAGAATGATAATATTATCTAGCCATGACTAGAATATTCATACTTTTTATTTAATGTTTATATTGTTTTTCTTAGGCGTCTGTATTTCAGAAGCTTGTAAACCTACTAAAAGGAAGTAACAGGCCATACAAGGTAATGAGGAGGTTTTATCCATCAGTCCTTCCAGAGAGTTCCAGCACAGCTGTAGAATATAAGTATGCGAGGGGATTCGTTGATGAGAGTACATAGCAACTCTAAGAAACAGGACTGGGACTTTAGACAGCATAGTTGGCAAACCAAAGAGAATTTGTAAACCCTTCTAGGGAAAGAAAACCCTCAGGAAAAATATTATTAAGAATAATCCAGCTAAGTCCCAATTAGCCACATAGAAATTATCCCCGTTGTAGACTATCCATGGTATGTATTTCTAGTATGGAAAGAATTATGGTAATCACATTTAATCCCTGTTACATTTTAAATATGCATGCCAATGCAAATGACAACTATTGAGAAGAAGTTGAAGACAAGAGGAAAATAAATTAAGATGTGTGACCCGGGGTGGGATAAATAGGAAGACAATGACACTACACAGCCTGTCTTTCTTGTGAAGATCAACTTTCTCATTTCTAAATGAATGTGTTGGTTTTGTGTTAATTGCATTCCAACGCTGCTGAGAATCCAAGGTCAATATTGGGAGAAATACATCATTGATATTAGCGTGCCAGCTTTTAGGCCAGTGGGTGGGATGGCCACCACGCAGGGCCAGCTCCCCTCCTGCCAACGACCTCTGATTACCTCTTTCTCTTCCATAACCATTCCAAGAGTTTCAGGGACTGTTTCCTGTGAAGCAGGAATTTGTTCTCGGAGAGACTGTGATAACATGTAAACATAGCTTGAATATGTTTTAAGCCTGGGTTGTTTTGCAAAGCATCCCTCTCTCCATCCGTCATCCCACTCTCTGCCTGGGGGTCTTGGTCCCATGTTTGCCACAAGGAGAGCAGACATGTGGGTTGCATGAATCACAGTGTTAAAGCCACAGAAATTAGAGATGAGCACATAAAACCAAGCGTGTTCACAGCATGCAGTGGGAAAGACCTTTACTTTCATAATAGAATGTGAAAGTCATCCATACAATTGTCAAATTTTCTTATAATTTATAACACATACCTTATGTTTCTTAATCCCTTGGTATTTACTTTCTTGGGCTCATTGGAGATTTGATGTTTGCAGACCAGAGATATTACTAGTAGTCAAAATTCAGAGAGAATTAAAATCAAATCTTTTCTACAAGGTAAACCTATCCAATCACCCGTGTTCTGCGTGTAATTGCATTCTTTCCAAGTAAAAATTAAAGTTTGATTGATTGGGATAGAGATAATAGCCCAAGAAAATGTTTTGTATTATTTGTGCCAGAGTTTATCTGGTGAACCTTTTGTATAAGTGTCATAAATGATAACAGGGAAGAAAGATTTATATAACCGAAAATTGAGGACACAGGAGAAATCTGCGTGAGGAAAACAATGGTTTTGAAATATTGATTCAAATTCACGGAAGACAACAATGGAGTTTGGGCACTTCAGAGAGGGTTACTTAGAGCTTTGATGATTTGAAGCTGTGTGAAAACTGTATTTTATCTTTGATTTGAATCATTACTAAACCCATAATTACCTACATAGAATTAAATTACTAATAAATTTTATAATAGCCAATTTTAATTGAAATTCACCTTCAAAGTCAGCAATAATCACAATGGATATTTTTATGGTTTAATATTTAGCACAGAGTGTAGGGCATTTGCCTTGCATGCAGCCAACCCGGGTTTGATTCCCCCGTCCCTCTCAGAGAGCCTGGCAAGCTATCAAGAGTATCCCACCCACACAGCAGAGCCTGGCAAGCTAACCGTGGTATATTCTATATGCCAAAAAAAACAGTAACAAGTCTTACAATGGAGACGTTACTGGTTCCCACTCAAGCAAATCAATGAACAACGGGACAACAGTGCAACAATGCAGTGCTACAGTATTTAATGTAAGGTGATTAGATGATAATGCTGAATAAAAGGTCAGAAGAAATTCCTTCAAAGATAAGCCTGTAGCACTGTAGCACTGTCATCCCCTTGTTCATTGACTTGCTCGAGCAGGCACCAGTAACATCTCCATTTCGAGACTTGTTACTGTTTTTGGCATAAAGAATACAATATGGGTAGCTTGCCAGGCTCTGCCGTGCAAAGATAAGCCTAAATATACATTTATAATATTGTTTAGTTTAGACTGAAAAAAAATAGTAATAATCTCTATTTTGTAGAGATAGAACTTTCATTTTTTAAAATGTTCTTTGGTTTTTGAAGTTCATTTTTTATTAAGGTTCCATGATATACAAAGTTATTCACAGTTGAGTTTTAGGCATAGGAATATTCCAGCACCAATCCCATCACCAGTGTAAACTTTCCTTCACTAATGCCCCCAGCCTACCCCCTTGGCAGGCACATGTTTAACTTTGGTTGTTGTAGTTTGGATCTCCTGCTTTCAGTGTTGTCGCTCTGTGGGTTAGTTATATAGACACATCACACCTCTACACCCCAATATGTTCACGGTCCCAGCCCCTGTTACCTTCTCTCCACCTCTTGGCCCCTCGCCTTCTTCCTTTCCATGTCCTTCTTAATTCTATGTTTTAGGGTCAAGGGTGATGTAGGAATCCCCCTTTGGAACCTTGCAGTCCTTCATCTTTTTACAGTTCACAGATGTATTTATTTTATATAGCACATCCAGTATTCTTCCTTCTTCCTCTGACCTATTTCACGTGTGAGACTCCGATTCCATCCAAGTTGCTGTGAATTGCATGGTTTCACTGTTGTGAGGATGAATTTTCTAAGCAAGGACAATGGACAAATAGATGTCCCATCTATTATCCTCCCTCTTACCGCCTCCCATTGGCTGCCGTGGACCTCTGAAGGTCTGGTTAGAACTCTGGTAGAAATCCTGTGGGGGACAGTTCAGAATAAACCCTGTGCTCTGCACATATGCAACAGACAGACCAGGGCAGGTGTCATACATGTGTCATGCCTTATTCAGATAATGAATGTATACTGATGTCTGATAAGTTCTTTTGTGTTAATCCTATAGAGCCACCTAGTTTATCAGCATCTTTTCAGTGGGGCCATTATTAGAAATGAACCAGGGACTTGCACACCTAAAACTTAGAAGTAATGAGGGGCTGTTGGATACAGAGGCAGAGAGCACAGAAGTTGAGCAGTGTAGAGCTTTTCTACCTTAAAGTTCATAGTTTCTGCGTCAAAGTTTCCCCCTTGTGCAGGGGAGTATGACTGATCTTCTGATTTATAGAAGTTCTAGTATTCTTGGACAGGAGTGATAGCACAGTGGGTAGGGTGTTTGCCTTGCACACGGCCAACCCAGATTTGATTTCTCCATCCCTCTTGGAGAGCCTGGCAAGCTACCAAGAGTATCCCGCCCACAGGGCAGAGCCTGACAAGCTCCCCCTGGTGTATTCAATAGGCCAAAAAAAGTAACACCAAGTCTCACAATGGAGACATTACTAGTGCCCGCACGAGCAAATCAATGAACAATGGGATGAAAATGCTACAATGCTAATATTCTTGCCCTTCTGTTCTAACCATGTCATTTATCATGAAAGGAAGGATTTCTCTCAGAATCACATTATCTGTCACCTAATATACTAGGGAAAATCACAGAAGGCCTCTTTTGTTCAGAATTATTTTAGAGTCCATTTCTCTGTTCATTTTTTCATATGATGGTGGTTCTGCTCAGTGGGCTTGCTTAGACATTAAATAGTCTTGCCTGTATGAGACCCCCAAATTCTGAGAGATACCCCCTAACAGTGGCTCTGCCTCATTTGAAGAGCACACTTAGTTTCATCAGACTCTGGGCTTTGAGTCTACTCAGTGTTCAACAACTGAAGTATGCTTGCTGAAAGAACAAGGAAAGAAAACATCAAATTCAGTGACAAGACCTTTCTTGTACTCTTTAGAACATATCAATTCTTTATCATTGCACTTAAATGCTAAACGGGAGGATTTTTATCTTAGTACATTAATTATCAATAATACTTTTATGTTAAAGGCAGGTCTTGTATTAGGGAGAGCAAAATAAAATGAAAAGATCATGAACGGAGGCACACAGACCCCATCCTATAGCCAAGATTGTATTTTTACACATGATTTCAGAATCCAGTGGATCTCTATTTGTTACCAGGGTGGGGAGGTTTTGTTACAAGGCTGAACACTCAACCTGAAAGGCATAGAGGGTTAGAACAGAGGAGTTTTGTGTCTGCAGCATCTGGCGATATGATTGCGAAAGAGAATAAACGATGCAACATGGAATGATAAAGGATACCATGGAGAGGGTCTCCTGAAGTTGGTTTTGCTTCATTCAACTATGAAATGACTACATGTTTTCATTTATCTCCACCCTCCCTCATTGTAAGTGTATCATAAATATAAGTGATTCTCCTTTATCTTACCTGCCTTCAACTCCGTCTTCTTGAACAACATAAAAAACAACAGTGCAGCAACACTCTCCCATCCCTTGTCCAAATCAGCTCTCTTCACAAAGCAGATTTTTCAAATCAATCTTTACTGGAGTAACACTGATGTGTAACATTATAACCTGATAAAGGTTTCCGGCACTTTAGTTTTTTTTTTTGTTTATTTCTTTTCTTTATTTCTTTACATTCCATTTATGAGTGAAACAGATGATATTTGCCTTATATGATCCACCTACTCCATTTCTAAGTATTTATCCAAATATATATTTTTTAATTTTTTTATTAGTGAATCACCGTGAGGTACAGTTACAGACTTACAAACTTTTGTGCTTGCATTTCAGTCATACAATGGTCAAGTACCCATCCCTCCACCAGTGCCCATTCTTCACCACCAAGGTCCCAGCATCCCTCCCACCACCCCCACCCCGTCCCCTCCACCCCATCCCGCCTCTGTGGCAGGGCATTCCCTTTCGCTCTCTCTCCCCTTTTGGGTGTTGTGGTTTGCAGTAGAGGTATTGAGTGGCCATCATGTTCGGTCTATAGTTTACTTTCAGCCTGCATCTCCCATCCCGAGCGGGCCCTCCTAGCACCCTTTACTTGGTGCTCCCTTCACTATCTGAGCTGCCTTTTCCCCTAGCATGCGAGGCTGGCTTCTAGGCAGTGGAATAATCCTCCTGGTACTTATCTCTACTATTCTTATCCAAATATATTATTAAAAAACAAAAAATTGTAAAAGACCATCTAGAACTTAGTGGTCATATGACAAGGAAACTCAAAACATACAGAGGTCTTTGAAGACTCTCTATCACTCTCTCTCTTGCTCTCTTGCTCTCTCCCTCTCTCACACTCTCACTCTCTCTTTCTCTCATGTTTTTCTAAATAAAAGTACTTTACTTTTTTTTTAAATAGGATTTTAATTGGACTGGAGCGATAGCACAGTGGGTAGGAAGTTTGCTTTGCACGTGGCTGACCCAGGTTCAATTCCTCCATCCCTCTGGGCGATCCCAGCAAGCTACCTCGAGTATCCTGCCTGTACAGCATACAGCAGGGCCTGGCAAGCTACCCGTGGTGTATTCGATATGCCAAAAACAGTGACAACAAGTCTCACAATAGAGACATTACTGGTGCCTGGTCAAGTAAATCGATGAGCAATGGGACGACAGTCCTACAGTGCTACCGTATTTGAATTAAAGGAGAGTATATCTAGATATCTCAATTACTCTAGACACTAAAGTACAGAAATGAGAAAGATGGATAAAGAAAGAAGTTATGGGGGTGGAGGGACAGGGAGTAAGAAGAGGCGGACAGAAGGAAACAGGGGCGGGTCTTGGTGATGCTGAGCTGTGCCATATGCAAGTATCTACACCACTGAGCCGACAACACTATAAACATGAAACCCAAATTACAATGACCAAGCTTTCAAGTGTGCCTGTCAAGGAGGTAGGCTGGGAGTGGGAGGAAACCTGGGACATTGGTGGAGGGAAGATGTGGCACTGGTGGTGGCTTTGGTGCTGGCACATTGTCCTCCTGAAAGTCTAGTAATAACAGCTTCATAAACCACAGTGCCTTAGTTAAACCAAGGAAAGGTTAAACCAAAGGTAGTTTTTGATCTCTGTTGTTATAAAAAATAAAGATAATTTTCCATTTCCAGTTATACACATGGTGAACTCAGGAAAGTAAATCAATTCTCACCCCCCAAAAAAGTTTTTTTTTTCCCATGTGGGTTGGAGAGTTATTTCTTTGAACCTGAGTTATCCTTATTGTCCTTCAAGGCTATACATTTTTCTTTTCCAGACAATTGCTTGAGAACCAGGAATATCAGAACCTAAAAAATGTTTCATGAAGCAATTTGACACCCAAATTTTCCAATACTTATCATGGTCCCGATATTATTGCCTGTGGTAGGAAAAATGAAAGGATGAATCACACTCATAATGTAATGGTGGAGACAATAGGAATTTGAGAAATAACTTTACTAAGAATGAGAGACCGCAAACATAAGAGAAACTCTCTTAGGGAAAAACAAAAAACACTGAACTAATAAATTCTCATATATTAAACTCTAAGTCCAAATATTTGTGTTGGTTGTAATAGTTGAAATGGTAGGCATAAAAAGAGGAATAATCATGTTATTTGATATTTATCTTCTTAAATATTAACATCATGGCCAGAGTTAGTTGGGTGGTATTAGCCAGAATTGTGCCCCAAAATTTTTTGTCAAGAAATCACATGTATGTGCATTGCTCTACATGAATGCATCTCTCCACCTACTTACTTCCAAGCCCTAAAAGAGAGCTAAAAGATGAGGGGCAAAAACAAAAGTCATTTCAGAGGAATATTAACTGTCCTGGAGATAAAGGAAGAGAATTTGAGGCAGGCTTTTCCCAGATGGTAGTAAATCAGATGAGGCACATTTTATAACTTGGATCCAGTATTACACTATCTCTTCCTCTGAAAGAGAAAGACTCGGGAAGAGGAGGTAGCAGGACTTACAAGTTTTAAAATACGGCACCAGGGCAGGAGAAAGCAGCTTCTCCTCCCACTCAGTACTAAAGCATCATTCACAACGCACACAACATTTCAGATAGCACTCAGGGAAAAAATGCCATAGCCAAGGGACTGCCTTTTTCCAGTGCCCTCTGCGGACAGAAAATAGCTGTGTCTCTATGTACAGATCCCTCCCCGGGTGCCGGCGGGTAGACGAACTTGTCACTTCTCTGTCAGAGTTTTTGCTCCCCCAGCTGCCAGCCTTGCTCCTATTTTGATTACAGAATTAAAATGTAATTAGTAGATTCTAATGAGTCCAAATGTGACACATTAAGAGTCAGTAATTATGATGAAATGATGAGCTGTGGTTGAACATCTCGACAAACAAGGGACATTTAAAGGCAGTACCAATTATTACTCAGTTGTTGCGGCATTAATAAACCTACCCTCTTCCTGGGGACGGTAGACAGTCTTAAGGTTGATGTCATCCTGCTGGATTGAATAGAGCCTTATGGGGGGAGCCAGATAGGCGTCTATATTTCATGGGTCTACGTCCTTGGATAATGTGGCCTTTCTGCAGAAAATCCTGTGCTAACTTTTCATTTGGGGGCCCAGTTCGTGTCCGCTCCTGGGTCAGCACACCACTGCATTTCAGCTGCTTTTAAGACAATTTAAGTTTATGTAGCATCATCCCTTTCTTCATTTTTGACACCAAACCCCATGGATTTTTATGGGATCATATCGGTCCTTGTCCCCACAGCGGGGAAGCGCGTCTAGAAGAGGAGTCCTAGGGGCTTAAGACCCAACCCAGCACGCAGCTTCCAATTAAACCTACAGTAGTTGGACCTTTCAATCCACCGATGTCCAAGGCCAACTGAACCGGAAGTAGGCCAATAGGAGCAGACTGATGAATTTTCCCAGGATCCTAGAGTCTTAAACAATACTGAAATAGTTAAGTTCATTGTAGAAATAAATCTTTGGTTTAATAGCAAATCCAAAACAAACTAAAGAGGGTAAATGTTTGCTAATGACTTTTATGATGGGCAGCCTAAAAGAGAAATCCTTACATATTACATCCTTTGAGGATGTCTTGTATGAATTTGTATCCTGTGAGGGGAATTTATCCCTGACATTCCAATAGGACACCTCCCATACCTATTTTGGGTATCCAACCTTGTGTAATATCGATTGATATGTTAGAGTCATCATAATTTTTTGATTCACAATTACCTTTTTATAACTTGGATCCAGTATTACACTATCTCTTCAGAAAAAAAAAAGCACAGAAAGGCACACTATTTTTTGGTTTCTGTATAAGATGTTTGTATATGACACTGTTCATATTTACATATTATGAGTTTATGTCTATCTGTAGAAGAGGCCCCTTTTTATTTTACAACCTTTAATTATGAGAAAAATACCATTAAGTCATTCCTCAGTCCTCTCCAAACTGAACATCCCAATTTCAGTGGTTGTTCTGGAATTTTAATTTCCCCCGATTCCATCCCATTTGTCATGTATTTCCAATTATGACACCCAGAAATAAACACAGACTGTCACGTATGTTCTGATTAGGGCTAAGTACAGTAGGACTCTACAGTCGGGCTTTGTTTTGGACACCAGGGCCTGCCTTATGTGCCAATTGTTGATTAACTTTTTATGAAACTTCATTTATTTCTCTGCTGGCACAGATGGCCTCTTTGTGTAAAGGCTTCTAATCATTTTTATATGAAATAGTGTCCAGGCGTATATCTCTAGTCTCTGCCTCAAATTTTAACCAGAAATCTTTCCACTTAATCCTACTGGATTCTTTTTTCCCTTGTTTTGTAATGTAATTCCATTTAAACCATCTTAATCTTTTTCTGAAATCTGTGTGATACATCTTAAATTTCGCTTATCCTCCAATTTCATAAATATGCTTTCACTTCCAAATCGTTTTCCTCAATAATAAGCACAGACAGGAGCAATAGCACAGAGGTTAGGGCATTTGTCTTGCAGGTGGCCAACCCAGGCTCGATTCTTCCATCCCTCTCGGAGAGCCCAGCAAGCTTAGAGAGTATCCCACCCGCACGGCAGAGCCTGGCAAGCTCCCAGTGGAATATTCAATATGCCAAAACAGTAACAACGAGTTTCACGATGGAAACGTTACTAGTGACCGCTCGAGCATATCGATGAACAATGGGACAACAGTGCTACAGTGCTAACATTAAGCAGAAAAATACCAACTGCATGTGATACATACACCATTATAATTCACTCTATAAGTAGCTCAGTAAGTAAATCTGCCTATATCTGTCTTTGACTCATGTTCTAATATGTTAATGAAGACATGATTACTAGTTCAATCAAATGGTTTTCTAGAATGACGACATCTCTTTTTTTTTTTTTGGGGGGGGGTCTTTTTGGGTCACACCCGGCAATGGTCAGGGTTTACTTCTGACTCTGTACTCGGGAACCTGTCAGTGCTCATGGACGATATGGGATGCCCAGAATCAAACTCGGGTCAGCAGACGCCTTGCCTATTATACTATCGCTCCGGCACTAAGAAAGAAGACATTTTTTATTGTGGGACTTTCTTGGTCTACCCATCTCTATGCAGAGTAACCTAAATGTGAATGGATAGAACTTTGATTTAATGAAAGATCGAATGGACCTCTCATTTCTTTTTCTTTCCACCTTTTTGAAAGTCAAAACAGCACAGCGTTTTTATTCCTCTGAAATCGTTAGTCTAGAAGTGTTTGATTTCACACATTTCTGTTTTATGTTGGCCACATACAGTCCTATTAAGTGTCACATTTCAGGACATGAAAGTAAGTCATATGGTTATTTTATATTGACTCCTGATTTGTCAGGATGTTTATGGTACAAAATTGATAGGTGTGTTATGATTTTAAAGTAATTTAAAGGGTAGCAGAACTCGAAAGAAGCACCATCCCGTGTTTATAACAAATCCATCTGCCTACAAGCAAGATTTTTTAAATTCTAATTGAAGACAAAATGCTGTTATGAGACACATGCCCATGTTTACAAGCTGAGGGAAATTGACAAGTACCTATGTTTTGCCAGGACTTTTACAGGCCACCGTTACACATAATGGGAAAATTAAAAGCAGCAATTACCTTTCTGGTCTGCCATTTTTTTTATATGGACTTTAAAATTTTGAGGATTTTTTTCCAAATAATTATTTGTGGGACGCCGGAACATTTGAAGAGCTGTGTGATGCCCACTTAGCTGTTTTGGAAATTGAAATATTTTGATGACAACAAAATCTTTTTCCTCTTGTGTGTCCCCAAATGTTGGCGACATCGTGTTTATGGCTCAATTTGTAGATAATCCTTCAAGCTACACTTTTTTTTTCCACAGGCCTGGCCATTATAAATGTCTTCTTCGATTTGTCCTTGGCACTGCTTAGAACTTGAAATTGCTATTTGCTGCCTGCCAATTACAGAATAATTTAAGGTTTGATGCTTTCATGCATAGTTTTTGAAATACACAAAAGGAATGTGTTAAGGTAGAATGCATAATATTTCTCTGCATAGCATGGCTTCAATAGATGGCATAGAATTATACCCAAATTGCTCAACAAATCAATGGGAAAAAAAATCGTTTCCTCTAAGGAGTATTTTATAATGGTTTTAATATTTTTCTTTTGGTAGGATCAGAGCGCATATTTTCCAAAAGATAAATATCTTGCAACTGACTGACTTGTTATCTGTGGAAGATGTAATGGATATAAATATAGGGAAAAAATTAACATTAAACTTAAATTTGTATCAAAAAGGATAAATTTTAATTGGGGGAAACAGGGGGAAAAAGCAGTTCTTAGAAATCAATTTGGAATAATTAACAAGAAAGAAGAGTGTTAAGTTCCCTGGATCTTTTCAACTCTGAAATGCAATAATTTTTCTTCTTTGTGTATTTGTATCTAAATTATACAGCATTGCAGTACGAAGCAAGAAAGATGGGAGGCAAAATAAATTTGTAGTTTAAAAGGGTCACGTATAATTTGGGGGGTTCAAAAAGCTTTTCATTTGGGACAATAGAAGAAAATGTGCTGATTACAGTGAGAATTTTTTTAAAAAGAAAGAAAAGAAATGAATTATTCAAGCCAACCACACACCTCTGGCATCTGGAAAGGTATTCAGGCTCAGTTTTTTTTTTATCACAAAGGAAACACACAAACCAAAATCTTCCTAGTAAACAACCACAAACATGCTCAGATTCCAAAAAATGGGTTTTAAAAGCACTATCTTCTTTACTCTTCCCACCTGGATACTCATGCCACTGTCACATCTGTACTCTCCCACGTTCTGAAACTCACCCTCCAAACAGAGCAAGATGCCAGGGCAGCTGAGGTCTGTAAGCCCCAGCCGTGCCAGCTTGGAAGGAAAATCACCTCTACCAAAGGGAGCGTCCACAGAGAAACGAATCTAACTTCTCAAAGGGCTCGGATGTGAAAGGTACCACATGACAGCGGGGAGGCTGCAGAGGAGAAGAGATGAAATGCCTCACTCGCCTTTGTCTTTTGAGTTACTTAAGTACTGAACAAAATTCTGAGAGTGTAAATGAAAACTCAAAGGTCTGGGGGCTGGAGTGATAGCACAGCGGGTAGGGCGTTTGCCTTGCACGCGGCCGACCCGGGTTCAAATCCCAGCATCCCATATGGTCCCCTGAGCACCGCCAGGGGTGATTCCTGAGTTGCAAGAGCCAGGAGTGACCCCTGTGCATCGCCGGGTGTGACCCAAAAAGAAAAAAAAAAAAAAGAAAAGAAAACTCAAAGGTCTGTGACAAGGTGGAGGAGCAGACAAGCAGGAAGTCAGAAACCAAGCTGTCTTCCAAATAAGCCTGATGGCTTGGTTTATGTGGATGAAATGCAACCTGAACGCAAGCTTCCGGAGGCCACAGCAAAGACTTTCTATCACACCTCGGGAGAGGGGCCTTGCCACTTCAGCTCAATTCAGGAAATTAGGGTACAGAGAAGAAAAGACTTGACCTAGGTCTAGAAAGATCTAGAAAGGTCTAGACTTTTCTAGTCTCTTCTTCCTGAGTCTAGAATGAAAGCAAATTGTAGACGAGAAGAGTCAGCATTTCTTCACTTTTAAAATCACCTGCCTGGGGTAACACCCTCACCCCCACCTTCACTAAAAAAAAGGTGAATGCCAAAAATAAACCAAAAAAAAAAAACAAAACAAAGATAAGGTGAGATTTGAGAGCTTATCCTACCAGGGGAAGGAGCAATTGTGCAGAAAGTAATTAATTTTTCATGGAATGCTTCTAACATCTTCCAGCACGGTTAAACGTCAACCTTCCCTGATGGATGAAACTTCCAGAGAAGGGACTCCAATTGACTTTCTTTTGGATGACCTGTCTTTGGGTACATAGGGTATTCAGAGGAAAAATAATCTCCCCACATTTGCCAGTCTATTGAGTGCCCAAAGTTTTAAATAATTTACATACTAAAATAAGGCATATTTTGGGGTCATATGTCCTGATGAGCTGAAGATGGGTGAGTTAGGCTTATGAGAGAGAGAGAGAGAGAGAGAGAGAGAGAGAGAGAGAAATTAACATCCAGTGATATTTCTCACTTGATAGTGAAGCTGTTCGTGAACTGGAAGTGGCTTTCTCTAAATAAACTGGAATTTATTTGCCCTTCATAGTCCCTAGAATAGTGAGAATGTCAAAGAGAAGTACAGGAGGTCTCCATTGGCTTCCTGAGCACAAGCTAAGTCCAACTGCATACAGTGTTTGCTGTGTCCCGTAGTGTGTGGCAGTGGCGGGAGCACGAAGTACCTGCCTTAGAAATAAAGTCCTTCTCAGACTCACGTATTCCCAGATTTTGTGATGTTTATTTTATATCATTTTTATTTCATTCTGAAAGCCAACAAGAATAAATTTAAGATTTTATAACCATTCCAGAAGAGGAAAACAGTGCCACAATTTACCAATTAGACGACTATAATCATACAGAAAAGAAACTAAATCATGACATGTATACATATATAAATCACTGTATCACTGTATCACTGTCACCCCATTGTTCATCAATTTGCTTGAGCGGGCACCAGTAACGTCTCCATTCGTCCTAGCCCTGAGATTTTAGAAGTCTCTCTTTACTCATCCTTCCCAACGGTGCCGCATTGAAGGCTCTTTTAGGGTCGGGGGAATGAGACCCATCATTGTTACTGGTTTGGGCATATCAAACACTCCATGGGGAGCTTGCCAGTTGTATATAAATATTACTGGCTATACAACTAGATATATAGATAGATCTCAGAAAAAAAATTCTTCTTCTGAAGCCAGGAAGTACATGAGAGAATTCTTTTCAGCTCAAGATCTCTTTAAGAAGAAACTTGTGGAGTTCATGCCCAATTCAATCAGCTTAATCAATGGCTGAATAAATAGCATTTATTCTACTACATTTAAAAAAAAAAGAAAAAAGAAGAAACAATCCTAGAAACACAAGCAGAGTGTTTTTTGTTGTTGTTGTTTGTTTGTGGTTTGTCTTTTGGGTGATTTTTTGTTTTTTGTCCTGAGATGGTTTCCTGTCTGTAAGAAGGAATTTGAAAGAAACTTGGTTCTCATCAAGAAACATAATGTGTAACTCTGTGGCATTTAGTGGCTGGGAAGAGCCTGAGGGCTAATGCATTTCTACCCGGTCAGAAGGCAGCCAGAGAACCTGGTGGGTTTCCAATAAAGTTCAACCCTAGGCTACCAGTCAGGCAGCTCATGCAAGACTCAGTAAACCGCTAAGAAGAACATTCATCTCTTGCCTGATGCAAGTATTATTTTCCTGTCTGGTCCCAGCACCCATCTGTCACCTTCTTGAGAATGGGAACTCATTGCAAGGAGCTGGTTCCATGCATCCCTCTGCTCTGTAGAGTCCTGAGGGCTGTTAGAAGCCAACGTCAGGGTGGGTTGTGGGAAAGAAGTGGATGCTCAGTGCAGTTTTGATGGCATTATAACGTACTGGAAACTAACTTTGCAACCTGAAGGCTGTGTTCAGCCATGATGGTGTAGGGGGTTGACTCACACATCCATCAGGTAAAGGTAATGCATGAACTCTCTTCTCAGTCCCAGGAGGGAGAGGTTCTGGTAGAAAAGCCATTTTTGAAAATTACCCATAGAGTTTTGTTGATTGCACTTATCATAGGTGCAGGAAGCTCAGATTTGCATTGCTAATAGCCCTCATTCAGACTCTGTTGACATTTCTGCTGGTCTTTAATGTGCATTACTGATGTTACACCCTCAGGCAAAGTCAGGTGCCCCTAGGAAGTTAGGGGCCTTCCAGCCCTTGGGGAAGTTGTGTGATCCTGACAGACACAACCTAGGAAAGAGGAAGCATCCAAACCACCTTGTTCTGGAGCCCCAAACAAAGGACCGAATAGGCACTGTCAGAAGAGAAGGGGAGACGGCATTTACAGGTCCCCTGAAAGAGAATGTCAGCATGTAAATAAAGGGATTCAAGGGACAACAGTAGAAAAAAATATAGAGCAAGGTGAATTATAACCTAGTCTGGAGAGTGAAGCAGGGTTGGTTGGTTGGTTTGTTGTTTTCTCTAATCGGAAAGGAGAAGAGAGGATTTATTACTGGTCATCATTTGACTTTATAGTGGTGGGAGAACTTTCCCGATGCTGTATAAAAAAAGAAAGAGCTTGCTTCTTAGAAAATATATGCTTGTTTAAATTTAGGAACGGGTGTTCCTGCAGAGCACTGGGACTAAATCTGCAACCGACTGGTTAAGACAATCTGGAATCAGATAGAGAAGGGAACACCAAGTTATATGTGATTGGAGATCCTGCGCGGGAAGGAAGATGCGTGCTGAAAGTAGACTAGAGACTGAACAGGAGGACCACTCAATACCCTTATTTGGAACCACAACACCCCAAAAGGAAAGAGAGCTACCAAATTGGAATGCCCCGCTACAGAGGCGGGGTGGGGTAGGGGGGATGGGACTGCGGAGGTGGGAGGGATATTGGGTTCATGGGTGGTGGAGAATGGACACTGGTGTAGGGATGGGCTCTTAAACATTGCATGAGGGAAAAACAAGCATGAAAATGTGTGAATCTGTAACTGTACCCTCACTGTGACTCACTAATTAAAAAACAAATTAATTTTTAAAAATTCTAAAAAAAAGACAATCGGGAATGAATGAACAGTGCAAAGAACTGGGACTAAATCTGGAACCAACTGGTTAAGATCTTTAAGAACAGTGAGAGTCTGGGGACATATGTACAAGCAACCTAATTCAAAATAAAAACTCCGATAATGTGAAACCTTAGAGAAATTAGAGCAGTGTTTCCTAAAGTGAGTGGGGCAGTATCTCTGCCCCTCTCCAGGGTTCCAGAACCTTCCTGGAGTGTGTCAGTAGTGTGGGGAGCAGGTGGGTGCAAGGGGAGGGTTTCTGCTAGGTCCTCTGTAGATTTACAGGAGGATATGGAGTAATTTTTTTTTCTGAAAAAAAAAAGGCAAATAAGTTTCCAAATAAGTTGAGAAGCATCAGAAGTAGAGTCATGTGTATCTTGGAAAGAGATGTCATGAGAATTCCTAGTATAATGTTCTCAGAAACAGTTAAATATGGGTGAATAGGTAAGATTGAAGACCCCAAGAACCAATACTAATGTCAAAATTAAAATTATTCTTCAGTTAAAACCATGTAAATATAAGTCAACCTCCTTTTTGCAATGAGTATAGATCTCTGGCACATTAAGTTAAACACATTTGAGCAATTAAATAATAAGAAGATCTACCTGGTAATGAGATGATTATCAGAGACCTTTCCACTCTTAAAATAAAGGAACGGTAATGTCATAACCCACAGAAAATTATCTTGGCCAAGTATAAATACACACAGGCAATTGGAAACTTGAGATACAAGAATATACCTGAAATTAAAGATTTATAAAATTATATTTACCTAGACTTTCTACAGAGCTCAGGGTGCTTATTCTTTTCTTTCTTTCTCTTTCTTTTTTGAAAGGCTAATCATGATCCCCAAAGTTAGAACCATCCTCTGTTGATCAATCCCCACCTACAATTTGAAAATCATTGTCTTAGGGATTAATTAGTCTAACATTTTTATGTCGTATGTGAGCAACTTAGAGTATGTATGGCATTCCTCAAAGTGACATCTTTTTTCTGTTGCTAGAAAATTCCATATCTTAATACTATAGCAAACATGGGCATATAAAAATATCTCTTCAAAAGGGTAAATTTATTTTCTTTCAGTTGTTATCTAGAAGTGGGATTTCTGCATCCTATGATAGTTCTGTTTATAACTGCATAAGGAACTTGTGTACAATTCTGTAGCATCTATTTATTTTTTTTCTAAATACAGAAAAGTTCTTTTTCTCCACAATATCACCAGAACTTACTATCTGTTATCTTTTGGATAATAGTTCTTGTTTATTTTTTAGTATGGGATTTTTAACAGTCTCAATTATTACAGTACATGAGCATGGGATATGTGACCAATTGTTCTTCAGTTGCTTTCATCAGTGTTTTATAGTTTGCCTCATAGTTTATTTCTTTTCAAACTATATTGTTTAATCTATATTGTCATTATAACATATTTATAAAGATATTTTTATACACATATATACATAAATGAGATACTCTGACCAACATAAAGATGAATAAACATTAGAACTATATCACTGTCATCCCGTTGTTCATTGATTTGCTTGAGCGGGCACCAGTAATGTCTCCATTGTGAGACTTGTTACTGTTTTTGGCATATTGAATACACCATGGGCAGCTTGCCAGGCTCTGCCATGAGGGCGGGATACTCTCAATAGCTTGCTGGGCTCTCCGAGAGGGACAGAGGAATCGAACCTGTGTCGTCACATAGAAAGCAAAGGCCTTACCCGCTGTGCTATCACTCCAGTCCAGCAAATAAACAGAATAAAGAGTTCAAAAATAGACTCAGGCATATATTACACTTCTGATAAAAAGGGTCTCGCCAATCAGTGAGAAAATAATGAAAAAACATACTTTAAATAAATTATGGTTGTTCTTGTTCATTTGGATGTATGCCAATCTCTGTGGTGTGAAATGATATCTAATTGTGGTTTTGAATTATATCTCCCTGATGATTAGTGAGCATTAGAGCATTTTTTGTGCCTTTTGGCCATTTGAATCTCTCCTTTTTTAAAATTTTTTTTAGTAAAACACTATGTGGTACAGTTGTAGACTTACAAACTTTCGTGCTTGCATTTCAGTTATCACTTGCATCACTTGTCATCTTGTTGATCTTTGATTTGCTCGAGCAGGCACCAGTAATGCCTCCATTTGTCCCTGTCACGTGCTAGTGCAGCCCAATAGTATCTGCTCGCTCCAGGAACAGGAAGAGCCTCAAACCATTCATTCAGGGCTTTGATGAAGAAGTCTGACCATCTCGTAGGTGGGCGGCCATGCAGTCTTTTGACATCCCGTGGAATCCAGTTGTCAACAGCTCTAGTCCAGCAGTCGTCTCTGAATCACATTACGTGTCTGGCCCATCTGATTTTTGACACCTTGGCATTACAGTTATACAATGATCAAGTACCCATCTCTCCACCAGTGCCCATTCTCCACCACCAATGATCCCAGTATCCCTTCCACCACTCCCACCCCGTCCCCCCCTACCATGCCTCTGTGGCAGGGCATTCCTTTTTGCTCTCTCTCCTTTGTACTCAATATGCCAAAAACAGTAGCAACAAGTCTCACAATAGAGACGTTACTGGTGCCCGCTCAAGCAAATCGATGAGCAACGGGATGACAGTGACAGTGACAGTGACTCTTTGGGGGTGTTGTGGTTTGCAATAAAGGTATTGAGTGGCCATTATGTTCGGTCTATAGTCTACTTTCAGCCACATCTCCCATCCCTAGCCGATTCTCCAGACCCCCTTTACTTGGTGTTCCCTTCTCTATTTGGGCTGCCTTTCCCCCCAGCATGCGCAGCCAGCTTCCAAGCCATGGAGAAAACCTCCTGGTAATTATCTCAACTATTCTTGGGTGTTAGTCTCCTGTTCTGTTACTTTATACTCCACAGATGAGTGCAATCTTTCTATGTCTTCCCTCTCTTTCTGACTCATTTCACTTAGCATGATACTTTCCATGTTGATCCACTTGTATGCAAATTTCATGACTTCGTCTATTGTAACAGCTGCATAGTATTCCATTGTGTAGATGTACCAAAGTTTCTTTATCCAGTCATCGGTTCTTGGGCACTCAGGTTTTTTTCCAGATTCTGACTATTGTAAACAGTGCTGCAATGAACATACAAGTGCAGATGTCATTTTGACTATATTTTTTTGCTTCTCCAGGATATATTCCCAGAAGTGGTATTTCTGGGTCAAATGAGAGCTCAATTTCTAATTTTTTGAGAAGCATTCATACTGTTTTCCAAAAGGGCTGAATGAGTCGGCATTCCCACCAGCAGTGAAGGATGGTCATACACCACAACCAAATGAGATTCATCTCAGGGATGCAAAGATGGTTTAACATTTGGAAATCAGTCAACATAATCCATCATATCAACAAAAGAAAAGATAAAAAAAATATGATCATATCAATAGATGCAGAGAAAGCATTTGACAAGATCCAGCACCCATTTATGATGAATTTCTCATTTGAATGAATTTTCTGTTCATTCTTCTCCCAATTCTATGATGGGGTTGGATGCTTTTAACTTTAAATGAACATCATCCAATAAGCAAATATTTTTATCTTTTAAAATGGACTATATAGAAAGAAGATCATATAGTGTATCCAGAACAGTGAAAATTTTATCTAGAATAGCACAGCAGGTAGGGCATTTGCCTTGCACACAGCCAGCCCAGGTTCAATTCTTCTGCCCCTCTCGGAGAGCCCGGCAAGCTACCGATAGTATCCCACCCACACAGCAGAGCCTGGCAAGCTACCCATGGCATATTTGATCTGCCAAAAAAAAAAAAAAACAGTAACAACAAGTCTCACATTGGAGACGTAACTGGTGCCTGCTCGAGCAAATCGATGAACAACGGGACGACAGTGCTACAGTGCTACAGTTTGTTTTTTTTTTTTTTTTTAGAGAGAGAACAGTACATACTTTCAGAAGCTTCCTAATTTTTGTAATTCTCTTTTGTGCATACAAGGAAACTAGTTATCATATAAACAGAATTTTCTGCAGAGACCCAAAATAAAGCAGAGCATCCTTGTAGGAGTGAAAGTGGAACTAGAAGCTTGAAATGAACTCTCAGATCCACATTGAGGAGGAAAGAAAAAAAACGTGCAGGAAGAAAAGTGCCATTAACCAAAGACCTCAACATCATTCAGCTAAAAAGCCTTCCAATCAGTGAAGCTCAGTAAAAGGCTAAGCCAAGTGGTTGACTAGAAGAGACCATTTCAGAGGGAAAAAATGAGCTATTTCTATAGGATGGTCTTCTTCCAATGTTAGAGGGCATCTAAAGTCTCACCATTTATAGAGTGTTCTTTGAAAATACATGTCAATTTTTATGAGTAGTAGTTCTAATATGTGAAATGCTTTGTATGTTTTAATGCACTCTGCATTTTCTTTTCTTAAATCCCAGCAAATGCCTATTATACTTAGACAGAGCAACACTTTTTCCCACTTTGTTGGAGGTCACGCTACTAAATGGTGAATGATTTAAAGTGGTCCGTGTTTCCGCCTTCTCAATAGGCTCGTCTTCGCCTTCGATGATTGTGAGGCCTCATTTTTCAAAGTCACGCACTGTGAAATCATTTTACTGGTTTGTGCTATCGCTTTTAGAATGTTACAAATTAGAATATAAAATGCCAGAGGCTACCAATGTTTTATGGGTAAATACATTACAAAGTTTTGTTTCTGTGATATTTCAGTTGTCTATCCAGTGAGGCAACATATTTCTCTTACTGTGACCCCAGTAAAAACCTTTTGAAAAGGAATCTAGGAAAACAAAAATTTCTGTGACTGTTTTATTTCTGATTTCCAAAGTCTTTTTGAATTTATGCTTTTCAATTAAAGCAGTATTTCCCAGACCGTGCTCTATCATAAGTAGATCTGGAAGATGCGATCCAAAGACTTTGTGATTAGGAAAAACAAAATAACAGGCTCTGGAGAAATAGCTCCACGCATGGGTGTACATATTTGGCATATAGGAGGCCTGGGCTCCATCCCTGGTACAAGGTCCCCTTTACCACCTGGCGGCCACAAAGCGTGGGAATGAGGATAACTCCAAATATCTCCAAAAGTGGCCCAAGAACCAAAATTTTTATTTTGTGTGTGTGTGTGTGTGTGTGTGTGTGTGTGTGTAGCACATCCTTATAACAGTTGACTTTCCGTGTGTTGGGGCAGTTCAGAAGAACCATGTGTGCTGCACAAATACAACAGGTGTTATGCGTTTTAACCTGATTCAGATCATGAGCGCATAGTGATATCTGATAAGATCTTGTGTGTTTTCTTTTGTTGTTGAGTCTTTTCTGTTGTTGGTGGTGGTGGTGGGGTTTGGGGGTTTTCCTCCTGCTTCTGAACTCAGGAATCATTACTGGAGGGATTCAGGGAACCAGATACAGTTCTGGGGCTGGAATTAGCTCAGCCATGAGCCAGGCAGTCACCTACCCTCTGTACTATTGCTCTGACCCCCAAGGTCTTGTGCGTCAACCCTCTAGAGCAAGGTTGTTTACCAGCATCTTTTCAGCAGGACCATTATTAGAAATGGACCAGGGACTCGAACACCTGAAACTTAGAAGTAAAGAAGGGCCTGTGGGATGCAGAGGCAGAGAGCATCGGAGAAGTTGAGTAGCATAGAGCTTTCCTACATTAAAGTCCACAGTTCACTTACCAGTGTTCTCCCTTGCACATGGTGGGTATGACTGGTCATCTGACTTGTAGAAGACGCTCTAGTGCATTCAAGACCAACTAGTTCCTGCTTTATTGAACACTGTTCTAATTGGCATACAGCATTAGGAACCAAAAAAGTGGGGCTGCAGGTATAGGAACAATGGCCTCAGGATAACCTGACCCTAAAGGGCAACCAAAGATCAGGATGCAGACATAACCTAAGAATTATCAAATTATAACCCAACTATAGTTTCGCATGGAAACAAAGCACACTAAAATATTTTCCCCTCAATAAAGAATTCCAAAGCAGAATGAAATTGTGGCTTTCGCATTGTATATCTTGACAATAATTCTGGATTTACAGCCCACTTACCCTATTTAGCTACTTGTTTTGCTGATATATATACCACTTCTTTCAACTGCTATAAAATAATAACTATATTTGAATAGACTTAATAAATATGCATTATTAAAGTTGAATTTTTATGGCAGAATCTGGTTGCTTCTATGTTTTCAGAACACAAAGTGCATGGGTGGTTATTTATGTATATATTTTTCAATTTCCAAAGGTCTGTTGGAGAATATCTCCAAAAGATTCTTTCATTTGCAAAGAGGGGCAAGACAATAGCCTTATGTCAAAGAGATAAGTAAAGTATACTAGGGGATTTCTTTTCTTTTGAGCATTTTTACATAGGCTAGGATAGAAAATCAAAATTCTAGAAACATCCAAAATAAAAGTTGGCATGTCTCATCTGGATTTCCTGAAATCTTAGTAGAGATACCCAGGTGAAATTTGCAGTTAGCCTGAAACACTCCTTATGAGAGCCAAACTACCTATATCCTCCTTACCTGGCGGTGCTACCAGGAATCAGATCATGCCTCTCAGCCCTCACAAATTCATGTTGAAATCCAACCCTGGATAAGTCCGATTATACCTGCATTAGACTTCAGATCTTTAGAGACAAGTAAGTTTAAATTTGACCATAATGATGGGTCCTTCTTCAGCCTGATGGGGTCCTTACAAGAGATTAGGACACAGCCAAGTGAATGTACAGAAGAAAGACTGTGAAGAATTGAGCCAAATGCTGTGTTCTGCAAGTCAGACACAATCTCTTGACACCTTATCTTGAACGTGAGGCCTCCAGAATTGAGAGAAAATTAATTTTCTGTTTATTTTCAAATGAAGACACTCAACCCACTTTGTCATATTTTATGGCTGCCCTAGCAAACTAATACAAGTCCTTAATCATGTGTAATACATTGACATCTCAATAGCAATGTGTGTACGTGAGTCTTTTTAAATGGACTCAGCTATTTTTCCAAAGGAGACTTACAACAGGAAAATAGTCTCTGCATTACTGATCAAGAAGGAAATACAAACCAAAACCATGTGAGATATCGCCCTTACTGCTGTTATTAAAATGACTAGTGTTAAAAAGAGTGGAAACAGGAAGGGCTGAAGAGGCTAGAAAGCCTCCTGCTCTCTTGATGAGAAGGTAAAGTGGAACAACACCTTGGGAGAACAGTATGCAAATTCCTCCAGAAATTTCAAGTAGGTCTAACACATGACCCAGCACAGGACCGAAAGGTGTCAGGCAGGTAAAGCAGTGGCCAAACAGTGGCGAAGTCTGTGAGCTCAGTGGAGAGTTAGAAGATTTCAGCCCAGTTGGGCAGACAGCTCTTGTGAGGTTAGTATTTGTTTGTTTGTTTGTTGGAAGACAAGAGTAGATAATAAGGAGAGGAAAAAATGGTTGAGTCAATGGAGGTCCCGAATACACTGGATCTAGGAAGCATTGTAACTGAACTGGAAGATTGAAGGCCATGGTCAGAAGCTAAGATAATGGAAATTAAAATTTAGAAAAACAATGACCAGGTCAAGGACATCCACATGGGGTAAATATGCAAAGTGCATTGGATAGAAAGCTATAGATGGTCAAAAGAATGTGAGACACCCAGATCATATGCCTGAATTGAAGAGATTATCGTGTTTCTAGTTCCAGTTTTAAAAATAAGATTTTTAGATTTTTATAAATCTAAAAATTATCAGTAGAATTGGCTAAACTCAGTTACAGAGTTACAGATACCACAAATAAGGAAATATATGTGTATGTCATCTATACAGAAATAAAATTAATTAGAGAGGATGGATATAGAGAAGAAATAGTGGGACCAGAGAGGTAGTACGGGGGGTTAGCCTATGCCTTCCATAAGGCATAAGGTGATGAACGTGCCTCGAATGTGACGGGCAGTTCTGTTATTCCCATGGATCCTTTTCGGAGACCGTGATCGGACCGTTAGCTGCTGAGGCAGGATGAAGCTCTTTCAGCCGTGCCCGTCACGGCACCCTGGAACATATGCCAGTTTGTCCAGTGAGCTTGAAGACAGGAGTGAATTTCTAAATCTGGACAATCCAAATTTCTCTGAGAAATTTGATAGAGGAAAATTCAGAGAAATTTGAATCTTTGGAATATAGAGGAAATTAGCCAAATTGGTTTGAACTGGACAAACATATGATGGATGGTGTGCCACACATGGATTCCACGGATGCTTCTTATCTATTTGTTTGGAGGAGGGCCCCTTCCAGCAATGCTCAGATCCAGAAAATGCTCAGGACTTATTCCTGGCGGTGCTCAGGGGTGCCAGGTTCCAATCCCTGTTTGGCTGCGAGCAAGGCAAGGGCCCTCCCTATTGCTCCAGCCCCTGGCGAACTGCTTTACTGGGATGCTGCTACAGCTGAGAGCTCCATCCAGGACAGAAGCACGCATCAGAAGCGAGTTGCAGAACAACCAGAGGAGGAAACAGTCCTGGGACCCGAAAGGAAGGACTGAGGCAGAGAGAAGCAGGACCGTGCAGGGAACCACCTGGAGCTTTAGAACCGGAGAGAAGTTAACTGAAACAACTGCACCAAGGATGGAGGATTGTTCAAGGATGCTTAACAATCCCTGAGATGGGAAAAACATTTGGAACCAGTGCACAACTCATGAAAGAGGCATCTGTGGCAGGTTCTTCAGATGAAAGCATTGTAACTGCATCTCAGAAGAAGGAGGAGGAGGAGGAGGAAGGAGGAAGAGAAAGGAGGAGGAGAAGGAGGATGAAGAGCAGGAGAAGAAGAAGAAGAAGAAGAAGAAGAAGAAGAAGAAGAAGAAGAAGAAGAAGAAGAAGAAGAAGAAGAAGAAGAAGAAGAAGAAGAAGAAGAAGAAGAAGAAGAAGAAGAAGAAGAAGAAGAACAAGAACAAGAACAAGAACAAGAACAAGAACAAGAAGAACAAGAAGAACAAGAAGAAGAACAAGAAGAACAAGAAGAAGAACAAGAACAAGAAGAACAAGAAGAACAAGAGCAAGAACAAGAAGAACAAGAGCAAGAAGAACAAGAACAAGAAGAAGAAGAACAAGAACAAGAACAACAAGAAAACAAGAACAACAAGAACAAGAACAAGAGCAAGAACAAGAAGAACAAGAACAAGAAGAACAAGAACAAGAACAAGAAGAACAAGAACAAGAACAAGAAGAACAAGAACAAGAGCAAGAACAAGAAGAACAAGAGCAAGAACAAGAAGAACAAGAACAAGAACAAGAACAAGAAGAAGAAGAAGAACAAGAACAAGAAGAACAAGAAGAAGAACATGAAGAACAAGAACAAGAGGAGGAGGAGGGGGGAAGGAGGAGGAAAAAAGAAGGAGGAGAAGGAGGGGAAGGAGGAGGAGAAGGAAAGGAGGAGGAGGAGGAGGGAAAGGAGGAGGAAGAAAGAAGGAGGAGAAGGAGGGGAAGGAGGAGGAGGAAGAAGAGGAAGAGGAGGAAGAGGAAAGAGGAGGAAGAGGAAAGAAGAGGAAGAGGAGGGAGAGGAGGAAGAGGAGGGAGAGAAGGAAGAGGAGGGAGAGGAGGAAGAGGAGGAAAGACAGAAGAAAGAAGAAGAGTGTTTGCGGGGCTTTTCTCAAGAGGCAGGTGACGTTGGGTCCTGGGGTGCTCACTTCAGCCTCCTCGGCCCTAGTATTGAGCACCATGAGATCTCCAGGTCTGCAGTGTCTCCGGGGCACTCCCAGGTGTGGCCCTGGAGGTCCTGGTAAACTTCCCTGTTGAGCCCGGTGCTCCCTGCCATTGTATCCTTGGACCTTTGCACTGAACTGCTGCCCTGCTAGACTGAGAATCCCGGAGCGGACTCCAGGCCTGCATGCAACCTGGGAGAATCCTCCCCGCCATCCCCCGCCAAAGAAGAAATGTAATAAATGGCACAGTTTGAATCAACAATTCTTTGTCTTTCTGGGTCTTCATTTCCTCACCTGGGGGATGAGTAGTTTGACCAGAATACCTAGAACAGACGTTTCTCAACATCTGTTATTTGCCTACCTCTCTCTTCTTAGAAAAAAATGAAATAAAATCACTCAGTGCCACCCCCCCCCAAATCTGTCCTCTTGAGGCAAACAGAAAGGTCCCCGAAAGTTTGTTCCCGGGTTACTAACTTGCCCCCACCCCCGTCATTCCTGCTCCCCCTTTGGAGACGCAGAAGCCGCATCGTCCTCTTTGTGAAACACTAATCTAGAAGTTTGTCCTGTGCCTAAATTGTGTTTGCTTTGGTCAGTGCAGCTTATTGTTCATATAATTGTCCCACACAAAAGGTGACTTGTGTAAGTACAACAGGCTAAGTTTTGCTCCATTTTTGCAAGTACACATTACTTCTCTATAAAGGTGATTATGATTGATTTGTGCATTGATTTAAAGGCAGAGGAGATGGGTGATGCCAGAAAATCTGAGACCAAATTTTGAATATCTTACATCCATTCAAACATCTCCAGGACACCAAAATCCATTAAGGTCCTCAAGTTATTCTGATGTATCCATAAGATGAGGAAGACTTTTGGTTGCAGATCATTAAGAGGGAGAAAGTACTATCATTTCTAAGAGATTCACACATTGATTTCATTCCTAGTTTCTTCCTTAGTAGCAATTCCCTCTCTAGATTCATTCATGCACCTGGAGACAAGATGTTGCTAGACTATTCCAAGGATATAAACAGGGAAGAATCATTATCACTCAAATTCTAACATGGCAAGGGGCTGGAGAAATATCACAGTGGGTAAAGCGTTTGCCTTGCACGCAGCCAACCTGGGTTCGATTCCCAGCATCCCATATGGTCCCTCTGAGCACCGCCAGGAGTAATTCCTGAGTGCATGAGCCAGGAGTAACCCCTGTGCATCACCGGGTGTGACCCAAAAACAAAAACAGAAACAAATTCCAACATGGCATAAGTTAAATTATTATAACTAAAGCTCAGTTACCTACTGGAGTCAGGCATGTGTTATAAGTAGAAACACTGAAATTGTTATTTTTGTTCGGTTTTTGTTAGTTTATTTGTGGGATGTGGTGGGGAGGCACTCCTGGCTATGCTCGGGGGATTACTCCTGGGTCTGTGCTCAGGAAATACTCCTGGCAGTGCTTGGGGGACCATACAGGATGTTGGGAATCAAACCCAAATTGGCCATGTGCAAGGCAAGCACACTCTACCCATTTTACTATCTCTCCCGTCCCAACTATTTTTGTTTGTTGGCAGATGAACTCCTATGCTATTCTCCAGTCCCAATGACTCTCCTAAGCCTATAACTCAGGGTAGTTTCTTTGGCAGGACGATTAGGATGGAATCTGCAGGTGTGCGTTTCTAACTAGCACCCACGGACGCTGTCATCACAGTTCAGCAATGATGCTAACAACGGATTCTGAAAACCCAGCCAGAAACCAGGTGCTTCCCCAAGCCTGTCATTCCTCTGTGGCCAACGGGCTTGATTTCTCCACGCCACATCTGTTTGACGATCATGTAACAAATTCCATTTCTCTGGTTCCTCCATCTGAATTAGAGAACTTGGGAACCTAAGCCTCTCAGATTTTGTCCAGCTAGATTCGGAGTTTTTGGCAGTTTTCTCCAAAAGCAGGTTTTCCACTTGCATGGTTGCATCTGTCAGTGCCCTCTCTCCCGGTCCAGCTGCTGCGGGGCCTCTCAGTTGCCTTCCTAGGACATTGACGGGATGTCCAGTGTGAGGCCATATGGTCTAGCCCATGCACCCAGTCTTCCCTTTAAGTCAAGCAAGTTAATGAGTTCTTTTTTGTGAAAGCCTGAAAACATTTGAATGACATCAGCCTCTGTCCAAAGTCATTCCCCTTTCCCGTGTACTATTCTAGAACATGCATTAGTCATACAGCAAAATCCTGGGCTTCAAGGTCCACTGGCTATTTCCTGTGGATACCACCTTTAAAAGTTACCCTTCTCCTACCAATTCTACAGCCAGTTCAAAGTGCCCTTGGCGCCATGGAGTGATTATACTTCGAGCTCTTAGACTGGGATCCTCATGGACTCTATGAAGCAACATTCCTGCCTGGGTCAGGGAAAACTCAACAATGTTTAGAGGAGGCTGAAAGAAGTGGATGAACTGTCTGGTGGAACACATAAGTCAGCATCCGTAATGGATGACTGAGCAGGACAAATCAGGGTTGTTTGACAGACCTTGGCGCCAATGCTGGTAACCTTTCAAGCATCTGCAGGACAAGAATGCAACCTTTAGAGTATGATGGATTGATGAGAAGGGCCTGGCCCTCCATGGTGGTGCTAATGAAGAACTAGCTCATTTTATTAGGCATGCAATTGCATGCCTAACACGTATACAGTCTCTGTCTACAATCAACTAGAATTCCCCAGAGGGAAAAGGGAAAAGGAGATTCTTGATCTTTTTATCCTAGGGAAAAGGAGATTGTATTATGGTGGTATCAATGCACAGTGGTTGACCAGCATCAACTATAATAATGTCCTCTACCCAAATTAAGGTTAAATATAGACCACGCCTTACATCCTGAGGTCAGACACAATGGGGCAGTAGTGGTTACCCCCAGGGGTTCTTTCTACTAAAGTTGCTGTATCCAGGTCTCTTAGGCTCTGTCTTGTTTTTGAAGGCCTAAGAATAAGCCTTTCTCTTCCGTCTTAGAAGCCGTTGTTATAAATAGCAGCCGACTTACAGGTAATTCTTGAGTGCAGCAAAAATCATAGTTGGTGTGGTTAATTTAAGACACAAATTACAGTCAGACAGGTAATTGAATTATTCATAGAGAACGCAAGTGCAGTGTATTCCTTTTTTATTTTTCTTCATAAAAACCCTCTGAATCGGGTTCCTTTTGAACACTTACGCCTCCTTATTTAAACCTGAGAAATCTCCAGGCGGCTCCTGAGAAGCCTGTACTTACCTCCTAGCACCTGATTTGCAGCCCTGCACTAAACTTCTCTCCGCTCCACATTGCATCTCTTTCCGTGCCCAGGATGTTTGGATGGGGAAAGCCTCTTTCCTCTCATTTCTTCTCAATGTTTGTGCTTTAGTTCTGTTTTATTTTTAAGACCAAGGTTGCTAAGCTTGCCTGGTATTTCCCAGAGAGACCAGCATGCCAATTTGGATGCCAATTTGCAGTGATTGGCTGCTATGTTCATTTGCAGGAACCAATGCCCAGCTCTGCAGAAGACTGGACACCAACCCTGTCCAGGCCAGTGGCTTACACTGGACCGGCACACCTTCCTCTTGTTTGTCTTCTCAGTTCATGTATCCAGAAGTTGCATTATTATCAACATGTTCTATCATCTTCCCTAAAAACGCTTTGTAGGGGGTAATAGAGATTTGAGCTGAGCCAGCCATGTGCAAGACAAGCACCTCACCTCCTATACTATCTTTCTTCCATAGAGTAACTGCAGTAATACTCTTTATCATTATTAAGGGGAGCCTAAAAGCATTTACTTTCACATACACTTGCTTTAACCAGCTTGAAGAAATTAGTTATTCCCAGTAGAATATTCTCATTGGTAATTCTATAATAAAAGACTTGTGATATTGTGCATTTTAGTCACTGGCTTTATAATTTTTATTCCAGAATCTCGGTAATCGAATATTCACTATCTAATTTTAATTAAAATGCATGATTCCCTGAAGAATACTTATAGTTAAATGACTGTGGACTTGATTAAAGAAATTAAATTAGAAAATTAAAATTATTTAAAAGGGGTAAACTTTATTTTTAAAGAATTATCGAAATAGAATACTAAGAGGAAAAGTAAGGGAAGACAACTTAAAATTAATAAAAAAAGAAAAGAATGGGAAAAGCCAGGGTATGCTATGGTGGAACAATATTATATTAATTTCATTATTCAGTTTTAAAATACAGCCAAAGTATGAATGGCTCACTAAACCTCAGAAGACACAAATGTGAGTCTTGAAGATCAAAGCTTTTGCATTTCCCACCAGACCTACAACCAATGGAAACTGGTTACCTCTCGCTTAAAACTTGTTGAATTAATGCACTGTAGCACTGTTGTCCCATTGTTCATTGATTTGCTTGAGCGGGCACTAGTAACGTCTCCATTGTGAGACCTGTTCTTACTGTTTTTGGTGTATCAAATATGCCACAGGTAGCTTGCCAGGCTCTGCTGTGCAGGCGGGATACTCTCGGTAGCTTGCCGGGCTCTCCAAGACGGACGGAGGAATCGAACCTGGGTCAGCCTCATGCAAGGCAAACGTCCTACCCGCTGTGCTATCACTCCAGTCCAGTTGAATTAATAAGGAAACAAATTCTGTCTGAAATTTTTTTTAATTTGTTTTTTTATTGAATTACCTTGTAGAAAGTTACAAAAGTTTCAGGTTTAAGTCTCAGTTATACAATGCTCAAACACCCATCCCTTCACCAGTGCACATATTCCACCACCAAGAATCACGGTATACCTCCCCCCTCCCCCCCACCTCCCCAGCCCCCCACCCCGCATGTGTAACTGGTAAATTTCACTTTACTTTCACTTTACTTTGATTACATTTAATATTTCAAAAAAAATTCACTATCATTGATTTGGAGTTCCTCCCCCCTAAAGTTGTCTGTCTGAAATTTTTAAGGAAGAAGTTTAGACATCATGGTCAAGTCAGCTTGTACATAGTATACTTAGAGAAATTCATATTTGTATCTGACTCAAATGCTAGTATGGGTTGGCATGTTAGTTTATGTGCTCTGAGCATTTATTTTTGAAGCTGATAAAGCTATGCCCCAAAACAATAAGGCTCAGGGGAAGAGTGGGGGGAGGGGGACAATGTTAAGTTGTCTTTTTCTTCTGAATTATTTTCTACCATAGGCGGGGTTATCCCTCAGAACCTGGGGGAAAGTATGAGTATTACAGGATTATCATTCTTCATACATGTGTGGAATTTATGTTCTAAACACACACAATATTAGAAGAGAAAATGTTAAGAGTAATTTGTTGGATAGTATTGAAAAGGAAATGAAGATGATTACTATAACAATAGTCAACATTGCATTGAACTACATGCAACTGCCATTATTATGTGTCAAACATAACAAAAAATGGCAATTTCATTGAGAATATCTATTCGGTGTGTACTGTGGAGAAAAGAAAACAAATTTTGGAAACCTAGAAATGTCACAGAAGATTTGTCATCAAAGTCCACCATTACTACATTACCCATATAAATGCATCACCATGGAAGTCCGAAATAGCAGTCAGCAATTTCTGTAGGATGTCAAGGAAAGTCTCGCAGAAGAATAAAACGCTAGGCAGGCCGGTAGGATTTGAAGTAGAATTCCAGTAAGTAGAGAAGAGAGGTAATTTCAGAAAGGGGAGCAACCTATGGCCAAGCCTTCAGAAAAGTAAACATAACTGAAGAGTAATAGTAGATGATTCTGGTGAGAAGGAGCCAAGGAGTAGATTCTGCCTTGCATCCTATATGCCTGGAACTCAGAGCATCTGCAATGGAGGAGGGTAGTTTGGGCTCCCCTGGGGATGAAACTAAGACTGGGAACTTCAACTTTGTTCGAGAATGCAATGACAATCTGTCACTGTCACTGTCATCTCGTTGCTTATCGATTTGTTCGAGCGGGCACCAGTAACGTCTCTCATTGAGAGACTTATTGTTACTGTTTTTGGCATATCCAATATGCACGGGTAGCTTGCCATTCTTTGCCGCGTGGGCTCGATACTCTCGGTAGCTTGCCGGGCTCTCTGAGAGGAGCGGAGGAATCGAACTCGGGTCGGCTGCGTGAAAGGCGAACGCCCAACCTCTGTGCTATCACTCCTTGTTTTCTCTCTTGAGCTATATACCTTGATAAAGTAAATTGTATGAATCTTACATGTACAGTTCAATCCTTTGTATACCACAAAGTCACAATCCAGGCTGAAATAAAGAAAATGGTCACTTCCCTGTACCTTCCCCAGCCAATTCCCCAAACATAGTTACGAATCTTTTACTGCCGTGGATTGTTCTGCCTGTTCTTGACCACCACATAAATGGAATCTTTGAGCGTGGACTCCTCTGACTTTCCTCCCTCCAGTGTTGTTTCTGACATTTACTGTGCTTCTGTGTGCTGCTCTGGTTTGTTTTATTTCATTGCTGTGGATTTTTCCTCCATGTGAGTTTATTACAGTTTATGATTCCTCTGTTGATAGACATCTGAGTTGGGTAACTTCTCGTTTTTTCCCCCTGAAAGCAAAACTAATTTAATGGACTTTATTACAGTGTCCAAGAAATTATTCTACTCTGGCTGATTAGGACATACACTATCTTTGTGTGATGAGAACAAATTCAGTGGTAGACATTGCACCCATTATATGATGTTAAGTATTCATTGGTGTTCTTGGCTGTCTCTTAACCGCACACCTGTTCAGCTCTAGAAATAATTTGCCATTACAGTTGCATTGGAGAAGCCATTGAGTGCCCAAAGTCAAATTCTCAGACTTGTTCAGACTGGTTCAGTGCAGGCATTACTTCTCTGGACAGAAATATGTGCGCTGGGGGAAATGGAAGGTCCCTTTTCAAGGATTCTGGACTAAATAGAGTTAAATGTGCTTTATTCAAGATTAGGTATAACAGAGCCCTTTTCTACTTCTTGACTTTTTCACCCCCAAGAATGGGATATAGACTCTCTACAGTATTTCCCGCACTGGGAGACCAAATATCTTTTCTTTCCTCTGAGAAAACATGTTGGTTATCTTTCAGAGCTAATGTTCCCTGAAGGTCAATAAAAGAAATAATATAAATTATTTGGAATTATGTTCTCCTCCTTGCCTCATGTACAAACTCTAATCCCAATTATTTGGCTATTTGGAGCTAGACAATGGCAGTTGGGTAAGGTATAGAAGTGCAGGCCTGTTCCAGTGGAGCTGGTCAGCAAAGCTCAGGGGCTCTGTATGTGCAGAGGGAAGGCCATGAGGGATCAGAGAAGGAAGGAACTAGAAGGAGACAGAGGAGGAAGGAAGGTTTCCCCATCTACTTCTGTTGATACTCTGATCTTGAAATTCCAACCTCCAGCACTATAAGGAACAAGTGCCATTAGGGCTAGAATCTCCAGTCTGTGGTGCCCTGTGAGACAGCTCAAACAGTCTAATGCCAAAAAAAAAAAGAGACCCCACAACTTCCTGGGGCTGGAGTGATAGCACAGCGGGTAGGGTGTTTGCCTTGCACTCGGCCAACCCGGGTTTGATTCTCAGCATCCCATATGGTTCCCTGAGCACCGCCAAGGGTAATGCCTGAGTGCAGAGCCAGGAGTGATCCCTGTGCATCGCCAGGTGTGACCCAAAAAGCAAAAACAAAAAAACAAAAAAAAAACTTCCAAGTTCAACTTGAATCAGTCTTCACAACACTGAGCACCTTGAGGAAAGTGGCTAAATCTTGCCAGACTATTTGTGCTACTGAAAATGGGAACATTTCCGACCATGTGTAAACTGGAAACGCTGCCCTGGCAGGAAAAGCACAGCCATTTCCCCTTCTGGATTCAGAGCTGAACAGCCTCACATAACCAAGACAGTCGGTTGCTTTATTCCTCCATAAAATGTCCCCAAATTGAGTTTTGCATTGTTCAAGATTTGCACAGCCTTCAAGTTCAAGCCACTCACTCTTTTCCTTGATGGTATTTGCAATCCCTCAATTAACAGTGATGGATTGTTATTGCCTTTCTTCTGAGGGGAGGATTTATATGCCTTTTAATTTGCATAAGCTGGACTGCATCATAAATGGTTCACCCTCTAAATTACGAAGCAAGCTTGCCAATGGAGATGACCTTGTTTATTAAAATCTAATTAGCTAAAGTTTTAGCCCATCCCTAAGAGGGTTACTAAATTTCCGTTTTTCTCCAAACCCCATAAACATCAAAGACCTAGCTGGCGAGAGTTAACCATGAAGCTCAGAACTTTACAGGGAAATGATCTAGTTAGTTCCTTCAGTCATTTTCTCCAAGTATAGACTCAAGAATCTTTTCCCAAAATATATTGGCAAACATATTTCATAAGGGCCAGGTGTGCCTTGCTAACTTGGCGAGGGTGGCAATAAAGAGGCCCAGGTGCTCTCTGTCCACTGGACCTGAAATGAGAATGCTGTACTTGTTATTTATGTCCATCAGCAATGGTTTGGATGTCCTTACTAAATTCTACTCCAAGTCACTCTCTGGACAAAGTCATAGACTCGCTAGATGCTGTCTGTCTGTATATTTAAGACACCCATGAGTTTTGCTGTCAAGTTTGGAAAACAAAGTTGGTGAATTGATTACTGACATATGTGATAAAAAAAACCATAATTAATTGATTCAGCTTCCAGTCTCTCAACAGAATCTTTTAATGCTGCAAACTCCTGTAGTTAAGGTCCTCCTCTTCCTTCGCTCATTTCTCATTCCAACTTCAAAACAAAAGTTGGTCTCTACATTCACGTCTCATCTTATTATTTATGATTGGCATTTCTCTTCATTCAGTCTTTGAGATACATCAACCAAGAGCCTTTGTACTGATATGCTCTATGTACACTCTTTAAATTTAATTTTTATGTACTTGGGGTTGAGGGAGGAAAAGCCAAACCCAGCAGTGCTCAAGGGCTTTTCTTGAAACTGTGCTCAGAAGTGATCCCTGGCAGTGCTCTAGGAATCATATATGGTGCTAGGGGTGGAACCAGGGTCAGCTACATGCAACGCAAGCACGCAAAACTTCTTGTACTATCTCTCCAGCTCCCTTCAATCTTTAAATACTAGACAAACCTGCAACTTTTATTATAACCAACCACTTTTTGTTCTTTCTGAAATTCTGTTTCCTCAGCTTATATTATTTATAGTTCTTTCATCTTCCTTTGGATTTTTAGGTCATTTATTTTCAATTTCCTTGGGTCATCATTCTTTCTTTGTGCTTGAACAAATTTCTAGGTCCTTTTCTGTGGCTGCCTTCTGACATGCGTTAGTACAGTGATAGGGAAATGTTGTGGAAGTTTATTTTTATTTAGTTCTTCTCATCCTAAGGAGTAAATGCTTTTCATTATTGTAGTTGAGACCTTTTTCATATGTTTATACTCCACAGCATCTTCAAGATATCGATAATATAAAAACAAACATTGATCATCTCGAGGGTCCTACAGAGTTCAAAAACTGGTAAAGGAAACCATTTCTGCCTTCAAACAAGTCTTTTGTGTCCACAAGGGAAGCAAAATTACCTGCTGAGATGAAGTGAGAATGACAAAGTATATCAAAGATGATGTGGTGTTTGTAGAGAAAATTGTGTGTTAGTAATCAATATAAGAATCATTTCTATGGATTTATCTTACTTGGAAGGGGTTTTAGAAATGGCGATGGGAAGAGAAAGCAATGCATCTTAGCTAAAAGAAGAATACTAGTATCATTGAAAAATGGAATGGCTAGCCAAGGGTGGTCAAATCAATAAAATAAGAATTTAAAGCATATTGAGCTCCCTTCTAAGGCCAGGTTTATCACAACTCTTTGGGCAGTCAACCTATTTACACAAAAAAATCAAGAAGTAAAGACTGATTATTTTCATGACTGTGAAGATCTGAGGGGATAGGGAAAGGAATACACTCTACAAAGAGAGTCCATTAGATAAAAATCAACCAACTTTAGGATGTTTCATTTTCTTCTCCAAGAAAGGGATCAAGAATTAGGCTTCTGACAGTTTCTACTTGCCTGACACTTTGGCACTGACCCCAAGATTAACCTAGAGGTTATATATTCCCCACTCTTATTTTTTTTTTTTGCTTTTTTGGGGGGGGATCACATCGGGCATTGCACAGGGGTGCTCCTGGCTTATGCACTCGGGAATTACTCCTGGCAGTGCTTGGGAGACCATATTGGGACACTGGGAATCGAACCCAGGTCAGCCCCATGCAAAAATGCCCTACCCACTGTTGCTGTCTCTCCAGCCCCTAACCCCCACTTTTAAATCCAAGTGAGTTCTCTCAAGGATACCTAATTTTCTACCTCAGGTGACCATAAGAGAAGCCCCCAATTTCTGGAGAAATCTAAGAAACTGGGGCAAAGATGTATGTGCAGAGTTGTTAGTTGTTAGTTTCCTACCTGTCCTCTAAGCATCACCACCAACCAGTGTGGGAAGGTATATGTATGTTAGGGCGCGGATCGAGATCTCCCTATAATGACAAAGAGACTCCAGAGACTGCAAACAGCAAGCAGGGTTTATTGTAAGACTGGCTAGCCAGGGTCCAGCCGCCTACGCGGACACGCAGGTCCAGCAGGTTGGGCAAAAGACCCCAAGCTTCTTCAAAGGAGATCTTATATAGGCCTTCCCCGGCCGTTACAGCAGAGCCCGCGCATTTCATAGCCAATAGATTTGTAATATTGCAAACTTTCTTAACTAATCCATTTAAAAGGACATCACTCCTTAGCCTATGGTTCTAGAGATCAGTATTTGCGCCAATATTCAGGAATGTCCCGGTTCTGGGAGCAGTCCTGGGTCTTGTGATATGGGTCTTGTGATATGGGTCTTGTTATCTGGTCTGACCACCACCCTTCTTGTGACCCAGGGTGCCTGTATCCAAATTCCTTGCTCAGGGACAGATAGACAAGTTATTCTACAATGCCGGCTCCTGTAAAAAGTGTCTTAAGAAAGCTAAATAGATTCCTGTGGTCTGTCCTGGGCCAGTTCCTCATATACATTGTAAGGAAAGTGAATCAGTAAGTGAAACCCAAGAGTGCTATAGGCTGAGACACTGAATTGTGGGCTCACACCAGACTGGAACAACTCCCAGCTCCAAGGTGAAGGCATAGGGCATATTGTCAGTGGTTTTCCCTGGTAAACCCGTGACCAGAATGCACTGCTTGTGCCCTGCGAGCCAGGTGTAGAACACATGCAATAGAAGTCAGCCAGGGGAAACTTAGTACCCACCTAAGGGGCACCACCACTCCACAAATGTGACTGGGAAAACATTGGAGAGGCACCAGTGACCAGATGCATGTTGTATCCCAGCTTTTGTGTTTGTCTGTTGATTAGAAATAAAGTTCACCCAAGGACAGTCGACATATGGGCCAGGAATATTGCTCCATATTTGGAAGCCTGTCTCATGAGCTGGGGGAGAAAGCAGCTAGAATAGAGAAGGGATCACTAAGACAATAATGGTTGGAGGGATTGTTCTGGATGGAAGATGTGTGCTGAAAGTAGATAAAGGACCAAACGTGATGGTCTCTCAGTATCTATATTGCAAGCCATAATGCCCAAAAATAGAGAGAAAGTATGGGGGAAGTTGGGGGAAATTGTCTTCCATGGAGACAGGGAGAGGGTTGGAAAGGGGGGAGTATACTGGGGACATTGGTGGAGAATATGCACTGTTGGAAGGATGGTATTTGATCCTTGTATGATTGAAACTCAAACATGAAAGCTTTGTAACTGTGTCTCATGGTGATTTACAAGAAAGAAAGAAGAAAGAAAGAAAGAAAGAAAGAAAGAAAGAAAGAAAGAAAGAAAGAAAGAAAGAAAGAAAGAAAGAAAGAGAGAGAGAGAGAGAGAGAGAGAGAGGAGGGAGGGAGGGAGGGAGGGAAGGAAGGAAGGAAGGAAGGAAGGAAGGAAGGAAGGAAGGAAGGAAGGAAGGAAGGAAGGAAGGAAGGAAGGAAGGAAGGAAGGAAGGAAGGAAGAATGAAGGAAGGAAGGAGGAAGGAAGGGAAGGAGGGAAGGAAGGAGGGAAGGAAGGAAGGAAGGAAGGAAGGAAGGAAGGAAGGAAGGAAGGAAGGAAGGAAGGAAGGAAAGAAGGAAGGAAGGAAGGAAGGAAAGAAGGAGGAAGGAAGGAAGGAAAGAAGGAAGGAAGGAAGGAAGGAAGGAAGGAAGGAAGGAAGGAAGGAAGGAAGGAAGGAAGGAAGGAAGGAAGGAGGGAGGGAGGGAGGGAGGGAGGGAGGGAGGGAGGGAAGGAAGGAAGGAAGGAGGGAGGGAGGGAGGGAGGAGGGAGGGAGGGAGGGAGGGAGGGAGGGAAGGAAGGAAGGAAGGAAGGAAGGGAGGAAGGAAGGAAGGAAGGAAGAAAGGAAGGAGGGAAGGAAGGAAGGAAGGAAGGAAGGAAGGAAGGAAGGAAGGAAGGAAGGAAGGAAGGAAGGAAGGAAGAAAGGAGGGAGGGAAGGAAGGAAGGAAGGAAGGAAGGAAGGAAGGAAGGAAGGAAGGAAGGAAGGAAGGAAGGAAGGAAGGAAGGAAGGAGGGAAGGAAGGAAGGAAGGGGGAAGGATGGAAGGAAGGAAGGAAGGAAAGAGGAAGGAAGGAGGAAGGAAGGAAAGGAGGGAAGGAAGGAAGGGGGGAAGGAAGGAGGGAAGGAAGGAGGGAAGGAAGGAAGGAAGGAAGGAAGGAAGGAAGGAAGGAAGGAAGGAAGGAAGGAAGGAGGGAAGGAAGGAAGGAAGGGGGAAGGATGGAAGGAAGGAAGGAAGGAAAGAGGAAGGAAGGAAGGAAGGAAGGAGGGAGGGAGGGAGGGAGGGAGGGAAGGAAGGAAGGAGGGAGGGAGGGAGGGAGGGAGGGAGGGAGGGAGGGAGGGAGGGAGGGAGGGAGGGAAGGAAGGAAGGAAGGAAGGAAGGAAGGAAGGAAGGAAGGAGGGAAGGAAGGAAGGAAGGAAGGAAGGAAGGAAGGAAGGAAGGAAGGAAGGAAGGAAGGAAGGAAGGAAGGAAGGAAGGAGGGAAGGAAGGAAGGAAGGAAGGAAGGAAGGAAGGAAGGAAGGAAGGAAGGAAGGAAGGAAGGAAGGAAGGAAGGAAGGAAGGAAGGAAGGAGGGAGGGAAGGAAGGAAGGGGGAAGGATGGAAGGAAGGAAGGAAGGAAAGAGGAAGGAAGGAGGAAGGAAGGAAAGGAGGGAAGGAAGGAAGGGGGGAAGGAAGGAGGGAAGGAAGGAGGGAAGGAAGGAAGGAAGGAAGGAAGGAAGGAAGGAAGGAAGGAAGGAAGGAAGGAAGGAAGGAAGGAAGGAAGGAAGGAAGGAAGGAAGGAAGGAAGGAAGGAAGGAAGGAAGGAAGGAAGGAAGGAAGGAAGAGAGAGAAAGCTTCTGGAACACGGAGGTAACCCAGAATGTCTATACTGGGTTTTGAACACAGACTGGCCCCCACTAAGTCTGTCTTTCTATTGACTGCTTATGAGTTGCCAGGAGTTGGCAACTAATGGTTGGACGGGAATAGCAAGAAAAAATTCTCTCAAGTACTCCGTCTGCAAACATAGAATGAATGAGGCACAAGTTTTAAGACTCCAAGGATCTGTCTCTTGACTTAGTGAAAATGTAAGCGTTGATTCACAAGTGAAACTAAATACATTCTGGCAATGGCTTTCCTGTATGTTAAGGGGAAAAAGAGATTTTCTCATTACTTAAAGGAAAATAATTGAAATCAATTTAACAAAAGTTGAGGAATATAAACATCCATCTTCTGTACCTAAAGTTTGTGATCATGGAGATCGATCTGTTTTCCCCAGTTCAGCCCTGAATTTTACCTTATCTTAAAAATCATGAAAATAAATAGGAAATCCATTCAGACATACACTGCATACTGTACTCATAGCTTCTGTGAAAATACAAAGAAACAGAAATTCCCGTCTACTAAAGGGTTGCAGGAAAGCCCACCGCATGAAAAATAAACCTAATATTTGTTGCTTCTTATCTCACACAATTATTCCTAATTTGTCCAAACAATTGCTATTACTTTACAATTATAAAACCAAATATAAATAGGACAAAAGAATGAGATGGGAGGGTAAAGTTACCTTTCTCTACTCATCTGGGGTTTTCCAACTGAGGTTCTATAAATTTGACATGCTTAAGTCAGACAAATAAAAGAAAATATATGTTTACTGTATAATCTCCGAGGCGGCTAGGGATGTCCTGGTGGCTCTCCCTCTCGCTGCCCGGGTTCAGGGGGTCTCGGGCCGCTCACCCAGCCAGGGCGGCCCGTGACATGGGGCAGACGGAAGGAGGAAATGAAGGCCAAGCCAGTTGGTTGATCAGTTGCCGTTTATTCCATTCTCCCCACATGCCTGTTCCAGTCTCTCTGAGCCCCCCATCCTACTCTCACCCTGACCCTCATTCCGGTCTCCTCCTGTCTCTCCCATTCATCTCTCCGTGCTCCATCTTGTTCCCTGCTCTCTCTCCCAACTCCTCCAACTCTCTCCTTTCTCCCCGCCTCCTCTCTCCACCCTCGCACTCTGGGCCAAGGCTACACCCAGTCTGGTAGCAAATCAACAAAAGAAAGTCCTTCCTGACTTTCCATCAGGCTTATGGATGGAAAGACCTTAATTAGCATCTTAATATTTAGTTATTTTTGTATGGACACAGTAAGAGATACATTGAGGCTTGTAGGGCAGCTATCCTGGGAACATCTTGCCACAGATTCAGACGATAGTGCTCAGGCCAGAGTAATCATTCCTAACCCTAGCAGGGTCCGAATCTAGTTATTGCTTCTTGGATCATGATAGAATTTGCCCATGACATTGCTCTTAACTTATAATTAAGCATTATGGCACTTTGGCCAGGCCAGGGTAGCACATAGCTCACCACTTGCCCTAGGTCCTCATCAGGAACCAGCTTTGGGGGGTGCTAGGAAGTTAGGGCAACTGAGGCTTAAGTTGAGAGAACAGATGCTGAGGGGGTAAACATCATTGAGAGTCCATTAATTCCCAAATTACAAAAGCGTAGTATTAACTGTCTTCTTGTGCCCATACAAAAAAGACATTGCTCTGAATTAACTATGCAAAGGACTTAAGGAAAAGAGAAAAACAATATTTACAAGTTAACAGAGCACAAAGAAAGAAGTTACAAATAAACACAGAGGAGCAGGAGCACTGTGATGGGAATAACCCAATAAACCTAAGCTCCCTGCAGCAAGGCAGAAAGGACAAATCAATGTTATCCTACGACATGCTAAAGTCAGACAAATAAAATAAAATATATGTTTATTACTCTGTGCTTCACGCTTATACACATAAAAATAACCAATGATGAATAAATCCGAAGACATGTCCAGAGCATCAGAATATATACCATTTTAGACCGATTAAGGAGTTTGTATCTTTTTGCAGAGGATACAAACTTTAAAGTCATCATGAAGAATACGGTGAACAAGAAGTGTTTAGTAAGATTTGCAGGTTCCAGTCAACACTTCCATGGTAAAAGTTGGTTCAAAAGAGGGAAACATCTCTACAAATAAAATTTCCTTTATTAAAGTAAAACTTGAGCCCTGCCTTTAGAATTTTCCTCTGGCTGCTATTCTCAGTGGCCTTTAGCTCAAAATTGTCTCTATTTTGCATTTGCGTATTCATTTGCCCTTCAGAATTAAAAGATAACAAATACACGTTAAAAAAGTAATGGCTCCAATAAATGTAGCAACGGAATATTACCTAGATGCAGAGTTGAATGTGATGTTTAATCTTTAAGTCTAATTATTATTATATCTTTTCCTCTGTATTAATTATATATGAGACTTCTAATTGAATACTACATCCTAAGTAAAAAAATAAATAAAACCTCAATTACAGAAAAAGATTTTTTCAATTGTTTCAAGTACATTCAAAGAACCGCTATTGGGAAAAAAATCTTTCTTTTCTCTCACCACCGATAATAAGCAAGTACTGACTCTATATCAGAATTGTGCATGGTCAACCTCTATGTTTATTCTGCTATGTTTTCCAGTCCTTGAGCATATAGAGTGAGCCACTTTTAAGCACTACTATTTGTCTATAAAGTTGCATGAGATGGTCTATCTGGCCTCAGGGAACTTGAATTCCAAAAAGAAGAATGTTTCTGTGTTGACTCTTGAAATGGTTGCAGGGGCTTTCTAAGAGAGCCCAAACTGAACAGATAATTATCTTGCCTTGATAAAAGGCCTGAGCTTTTCCCTCTGAAAAGGCGTAATTGAATCTGTAATTACTTTCATTTCATAGGGGACATAGGCGTGGATTCTAAAGATCTAATTGTGATGGTTGTTTTCTTAATTACTCTAATTGCTTTGAAGGGCGCATACTCTGTTTCCATGGAGGGAAGCTCTCCAGTCCTCGGTGACTGAAGACACAATTAGAAGTATTTTGAAGGTTCTACTTGATTGTGTTTCTGACGGGGTAGTTGTTTATTGCAGCCTCTGGTGAAATTGCCCTGCTGAAGTGGTCACATGTGCTCCATGAGCAAAACCAAATCACGATTCAAATGGTAAATGAACAGAGGGACCGACAGACCTTTTCTGGGTGCTAGCAAGGTGCCTGTGGTGACCTTTGGTTACTTCCCTGTAGACTCTCTAGTGGCGCCATGAACATGCTCTCTCACCCCAATATTCAACCACCACATTCAGAGATCTGCTTCCCAAAGGAGCCCTTCATATCATTATGGCATTTGTTCTATTGACAATGGCTGGGAAAATGCAATGTCAGGTTATTCACATGAAAACGGGTTTGAATAGTGCCCAGGACAGAGGAAGGCTAAAAGCCCTCATTCCCGTTAAGAAAAAGGTCTCAGGTACCTCTCCTGACAGAGAAGATGTAGAAAATTGGGGTTGAGAATCCCCTTGCCCCAAAATGACAAGGAATAAAAGTTCTGATTTACTAAGTTTTAGCTAGAATGAAATTTGAGTCAAGTTTTATAGGTCTCCCATCTTTATTATTCTTACAGTAAGAGTGCATCATCCACCATTATTTTTCTCATCATATGTATTTAAATTTTTAGATATATAATAGATATGTAAAATATAAATATCAATATATAAAATGTAAAATAAGTATATATATTTAAATTTTATAATACAGTTGATACTAGGGTTTCATGCATACAATGCTCCAACATCACACACTTCACTGCTTCTCTCCAAGACAGCCTCTGTTCACCTTCCCAACTATTTTTTTATTGAATCACCATGAGATAGACAGTTACAAAGCTGATCATGGTCAGGTTTCAGTCATACAATGTTTCAACACCCATCCCCCCACCAGCGTACATTTCCCACCACCAATGTCCCCAATTTCCTTCCAGACACCACCCCTCAGCCTGGAACTCTCTTTCTCTCTCTGTCTCTCTGTCTCTCTGTGTCTGTGTCTGTGTGTCTGTGTCTGTGTGTGTCTGTCTGTCTGTCTCTCTCTCTCTGTCTGTCTGTCTCTCTCTCTCTCTGTCTCTCTCTCTCTCTCTCTCTCACACACACACACACACACACCTTTTAGGTTTCCTATCTTTATCTTTATTCAGGGTTAGGACATATACCCAACAGTGCTTAGGACTTGTGTCTCTGCTCAGGTGTCACTCCTGATGGTCCTTGGGATGTCATGTGTGGTGCCAGGGACCAACCTGAGTCAGTGGCATGCAAGACAAGGATGCTATCCACTGCATTAGCTCTCAGCCCCGCCCTTTTCTGTACAACAGGAATGAATTAGCAAACAGTTGGATTGTGGGACCCCAAAGAAATAGTTCTGTGGTCCTCTGGATTATTTGGAAGCTGGACTAATGAGGTTAATTGTCATATATGAGTCAGGTTAGTAAGAGAAAATGTAAGAGAAAGAAAAACTTGAAAAGCTCACCTACAAGGCTTTCCGATATCTGCTTCAAGACTCTTAGCTAGGAAAGAAGTTAAGGGAGAAGGGGAAGGCATGCCAGAGCAGTTGCCAGAAGAAGGCAGTAAAGCAGTGATTTGTTCCATACTCTGCACAGAAAACGCTTTGGAGATCAGGTCTTCCTGGTACTTCGGGGGAGCTGCCCTTTCACCCACCCAGACTGCAGTGCCCACCAGGGAATCAGTCCTGGCTAGAGACAGATTTGGGAGGGTGGGGAACAGATATTTTATTTCCTACAGTTCTTTTTTTTTTTCTTCTTCTCTGTCTCATTTTGTGCCATGGCTATGTTCTTGAATACTTTGGTGAGATTTAGAATTGTTCAGGTTTAACTCTATGGCCCCATTTTCTTTTTATATATATATATAATATTCATTTTATTTATTTATTTTTAATTTTTTATTGAGTCACCATGTGGAAAGTTACAAAGTTTTCAGGTTTAAATCTCAGAATACAATGCTCGAATACCCATACCTTCACCAGTGCACATATTCCACCACCAAGAATCCCAGTATAGCTCCACCCCGCACCCCCACACCCCTAACCCCCCCACACCCCTAGCCCCCCCACCCTTAGCCCCCCCCCGCCTGTGTAACTAATAAATTTCACTTTACTTTCACTTTGATTGCATACAATATTTCAACAAAACTCACTATTATTGTTTAGAGAGTCTCTCCCCTAAAGTCAGACCTGCTGAAAAGGAAGCATTAGATAATTTGTTTTCCATTGCTGAGGATGAAGAGTATGAGGTCGAGTGGCCCCATTTTCTTGTACGGTACATGTGGAGTTCCGCGGCTGCTGTGGGTGGGAGTAAGAGTCAATCACAGTGAAAGAAGAAGCCTCAGTTTCCCCTCAACAGCTGCTGTGAGTGGTGACTTTTTTTTTTTTACTGCCCCCACCCTGCATTTCTGACTAACTGTCCAGTAGAATTCCTGGGCTCTTTCTGATAAACAGGAAGTTAACAACTGTCGTAAAACTCTAGCCAGAGCTTAGGCTCACCCAAGGCTAAGATTATGATAAATACCTAAGGCAAAAGGCCAGACCACCTGGTTGGACCCTTACATTCTCTATAACATTCTCGTCAGGAGCCATATCACAGTGGGTAGGGCGTCTGTCTTGCACATGGCCAACCAGGGTTCAATTCCTCCGTCCCTCTTGGAGAGCCCAGCAAGGTACCGGGAGCATCCTGCCTGCACAGCAGAGCCTGGCAAGCTCCCTGTGGCTTATTGGATATGCCAAAAACAGTAACAACAAGTGTCAGACGTTACTGGTGCCCATTCAAGTAAATTGATGAACTTGGGGATGGAAGGACAGTGCTACAGTGCTACTAAGAGCCTAACTTTCATTTAAAAGGGCCTATTCAACAAACCCTTCTCTCTAATTCTTGCATTCTCTGTAACACAAAGACCCAGCTTTCCTATAGAAACCCCCACAGACCAGCTGTAGTTAACTTAGTCCAATACTAAATAATTTCTCCTGCCCCTGGGGAGTAACTTTTCCTTTCTCTTCTACTTTCCAATTAAGTTTTCTGCTTCCCTACAATGAGCTCTGAGCATTTTTATTCCTCAATATTTTCACTCTTAAAAAAAATGGAAGAACCTGGGAACCAACAGGACCAACACAGAGACCCACTATCAAGGCTCCCATATCCAAATGAGACCATGATCAGTTGAGGAGGTTGAGAAAGAGGTTTATTGGAAAATGCCCACTGGTTAGAAAATGCTGGACTCAGGTGCTCAAAGCAACCATCTTACCTGAGTGGTGACAGGAAGGGGTTTGTGTAGAGACAAAGAATAGGAAATCATGTTTTTAGGAAGTGTGGATGGGGTGGTAGGAGGAGGGACCCTAGACCAGAGGGTTCAAGAATGAATAATAGGGGATGGAGAGAAAGTACAGCAGGTAGAATGTTTTCCCTACACAAGGCCGACCCTGGTTCTATCCCCAGAAACCCCCCTGAGCCCTGCTAGGAGTGATTCCTGAGCCAAGGGGAGGGACAGGAGTAAGTCCTGAGTTCCATGTCCTCCAAAAAAGAATAAGCAATACAATCCCCTCTTGACTGATCGTCTAAGGTATGTCATCTTATTTGCAAGCCTGAACAAAGTAAAGATTAGGCTTTGGGGGGAAAGGGTAAACTGAGGACAGTGTTCTTAGCTATTGGTTTTCCTTGTCTTCAACTAGTCTTTAGCCCAGTTTCAGAATTTCCAGAGTTACAAGAATTAAATAGAAAAACACTGAATATTTCAGAACTTTATTTATTTTGATTTCAGAGACCTTTTAAGAGATCCTTTGATCAAAATATTAATTAGCTATTTCCTCCTGAATGAAATGATTAGTAGGGCAATAAATTTTGAAAGAGACTCAAGAAAATTCTTACAGGTCAAAATAGGCCTTTTGACCTATTTTCCCTGAGTCCTTGCTTTGGGAAGCAGAGTGGCTGGTTGTGGTAATGAAGAAAGGGTCAAGAGAAAAGATACAAGAACTTGCAGGTAAGGGAACATATTGTCTGAGCTGAAAATTGCCCCAAAGACTCCAAATGTTGAGAAACAGTCCTTGAGATCATATATGCTGTGATTTTCTCAAGCTGGCATTTCCAAGATACTAAAATAACATATAGCAATCACAAGTCAACAGAATTTTTTTACCTTTATTTTTATTTTTTATTTGATCATACTTATTTATTATATTTAGCAATTGCTAATATGAAGGCATTTCATGACATCTTGCTAGTTTAAGTGCATTAGATTTTTTTTAAAAATCTATCATTTTAAAAGGACTTTTCTTACCTCCTCCTCTACCCCCAGTCTAAAAGCTTTAGTTTTAAGTCTTTCCCTTAATGTTTTGGGATTTGGGGGGGGGGGTATTTATTTATTTGTTTGTTTGTTTGTTTTATTAGTGAATCACTGGGAGGTACAGTTACAGATTTACAAACTTCTGTGCTTGCATTTCAGTCATACAATGGTCAAGTATCCATCCCTCCACCAGTGCCCATTTTCTACCACCAATGGTCCCAGCATCCCTCCCACCCTCCCCACTCCATTCCCCCTTCCCCCACCCCACCATGCCCTAGAACTCAAGGATGTTTGGCTTTTGATGAATAAGGTTCAGTCCCATTTTAAAGATACCTTGGCAAGGCAATAGGTTGGGGCCGAAAGCAGAAATTCTTAGTTTGTTTCTTTGTTTGGGGGCCACACCTGGCGGTACATGGGGCTTACTCCTGCCTCTGCACTCAGGGATCACTCCTGGCGGGCTCAGGGGACCATGTGGAGTGCTGGGGCTCGAACTCGGGTCAGTCAGTGAAAGGTAAATGCTTTATCTCCAGCCCCCAGAGTAGAAATGAAATAGAGAATGAGGGTAATTCAGTGGAGCATGGTGAAATTGGTGGAGCATGTGAAAATCTTGATTCATATTAGAGTGTTTATAAAGGTAAGTGATGAGAGAAGAGTGGGTGTGGGAACCCTGAGAAAAGTGCTCTGAGACGCTGTCCAGGGACCATTGTCAATGCTCTATGTAAATATTTGTTTTCAAGCAGGTAGACATAGAGGCCTGGCAATGAGTTTTTTCCTTTATGCACAAAATCCAACTTGTGATTTTTAAAGTGCCCTGTCACTAATCCTAAAATAGCCCAAAGGCAGGAAGATTGGAATATCTTTGAGATGCAAACACTAAATTTTTTGGAGATAAAGAAAAACAACCACCCAGAGAAGGGATCCACTCAAAAGAGGTTTCTAGAGAAACTCTAAGATGTAAAAAAATCCAAGATCATCTCCTTAACAAGGTCCTAGCAACTGACTCCTACATAGAAAGTTCCAGATTAAGGCAATATGGGCAAAGCCCTATAAAACCAACTTTGTAAAGGCAAGAGGTGGTGTATTCCCTATCCCAGGATTCAATCATATCTCAACCTGAGATGTTTAACTTCTTCCTTTTACCTTACCAGAGAACCCACCTTTGGCTCTCTCCTTAAATTTAGAAGTCCATGCTCATTCGTGCGCTCTCTCTCTCTCTCTCTCTCTCTCTCTCTTTCCCTCTCTCTCTCTCAAATAACTCTCCTCACATTTCTCTCCATAAAACTATTTTGCTTCATTGTTCATCTCCTGAAAGTTTATTGTAATTTTATTAAAGCACCATGATTTCAAAAGTTATTCATATTGAGCTTTAGACATATAATGTCCTAACAAGGATCCACCACCACTAATATTCCCTGGTTCTCTCCCATACCTCACCTCCTCCACAGCTGCCATCTTGACAGCCACCTGTTTAAGTTCTGTTGTTAAAGTGTGGGTCTCATCATTTCAGTATAGTTGACTCAGGTTTGGATATTTAGCTCTAAAAGTCCTTAACACCACCGATGTATCTGAATTTTCTTGACGTCTGCACTCCCACCCACCTTGCTCTCATCTATCTCTTCTCCCCTTCCCTTTCACGCTATTTCTTTCCTTGTCTTCCCTGGGGCCAAGGGTTACGTAGGTACCCCCCCTTCAGATATTCCCTCATCCAGATATTCTAAATACTACATGTTAGTGATATCTTTCTCCTTCCAGCTTACTTCATTTAACATGATATCTTATGGTTCTATCCTGCTGCAGCAAATTGCATGATTTCATCATTATAGCTAAATAGTATATTCTGTTGTAAATAAATATATACAGCATCTTTATGATTTACTTATCTGTCATTGGACATTTAGGTTGATTGCAAATCTTAGTTAATATACTGAGTGCTGCAATGAATGAAGGTGTGCATACATCCTTTTGAATGAGTACTTTTCTGTTCCTGGTGATAGATACCCAAAATGGAGTTGCTGGATCACATGACAGCTCAAATATTAAGTTACTAAGTACCCTCCACACTGTCTTCCATGGGGATTGGACCAAACAATATTCACAACACCAATGGATGAGAGTTCCTTTTTCATCACATCCTTACCGACACATATTGCTATCAGAATTTTTGATATGTGCCATTCTCACTGGTGTGAGATGATATCTCATTGTGATATTTATTTGTATTTCCTTAATAATAAGTGATGATCAGCTTTTTTTTCTATGTGCCTGTTGGCCATCCATTGGTCTTCCTCAGAGAAATGTCTGTTCATTCTCTTCCCAGTTTTTGATTTTTTGTTGTTGATCCTTTGAGTACTTTTTATATCCTGAATATCAATCCATTCTCTGATGTATCAAGTAAAAATATTTTCCCCACACACAGTTAACTTTGTTTTAGTGTTTCTTTTGCCATAGAAACTTTTCGGTTTGATGTGGTCCCATTTGTTTAGTTTTTATTCTGTAGTCTTTGCCAATGGCATTGTATCATTAAAGACTCCTTTGAGGTCTAGGTCTTGGAGCATTCTGCCTATATTTTCAGTGTACTTTGTAGAAAATCTTTTCTGTGAGGATAGATGATAGGCCTGTAGGCCTGGGCAGAGGTTAAAATTGGTTTTCCTTTGCCTACAAAGAGCAATTCTTCACTCCAGCCTGAATTCGTGGCTTCCCTAGAATTCAGGTAGTGGGCCCTAGTTCCCAGTGACACTCAAGGGCAACTGGACCATTTCCCAGTGGGGCCGATGGGATGTGGGCATCCTTGCCATGCAGTGGCAAACTTCACTGGTCCAATCCAGGTCCAACCCTCGGGAGAGCAAGATGGGCACTCTCTCATCCTCTCTCTTTTTGGCTCTCTCCATCTCTCTCATTCTCTCTCATTCTCTCTCTCTTTCTTTCTCTCTCCTAGGAGAACCTCAGGGCAACCTACCTCTTTGGGGAAGCCATTCACAAATCACCCAGAAGAATGATCTCTAATATATTATTATCAATTCTCAAAACAGGGAAAAAAACTTTTGTTTAAAAACTGTGTAAAGATCTTGCAGCCTAGATTCATAGTCATCAATCAGAAGACTCTGGAGCTATAAGATGGACCAATTCAAGTTGCAGATACTGGCTGCAGATACAGGCTCTCTGTGCAGGATATAGAAATGTCTCCTTGCTGCCTGTCAGGGTTCACAATTATCTACATCTCCTTATTTTCTCTTAATAACCTTCTTGAAGTAAGTCACATATCTTAACATTCACCCATTTTAAGTATGTACTCATGAATATATAGTAAATGCACTGAGTTATGCAACAAATGATCACAATCCAGGTGCTAGACATCGCCATTCTCCCTGGATGTGTTGACCAACACCAGCCTGGGAAACTAATAATATATTTTTCTCTATACATTTGCCTTTTGTGATTTTTTTAATGGAGATAGAGGACACAGGAATCTTTGTGTCTGATTATTAATTTTTGAGGTTTATTCATTTTATGATATACATTCACATTTCATTTCTATTAGTGCTGAGTAACATTCCATTGTGTGGATTACACCATTTGTCAATTTACTAATGTCAAGTGCTGCTTCACAACTGGAATACGTTCTGAGAAATATATCATTTGGTTATTTGGTTCTTATGTGAGTGTTAGGACTGTAATTTCATAAGCCTACATGCTACAGACTATGCTACAACTTGGTCATGTGGTTTAGCCTACTGTAGCCACAATCCTATATACAGTCCTGCATTGACCTGAATAGTGTGGTGATGCGTAATTGTAGTTGATGGATGATTGGGTGATTTCTGCTTGGGGACTGTTAGGAATAAAGCTGCTAGGAAATGATACCTAAAAATTTCTATGTGGACATAAGATTTCATTTTTCTTTGGTAGATATCCAGAACTAGAATTATGAGGTCCTATAGTATATCAATGTTTAACTCTTTGAAAGTCTTCCATATTGTTTTCAAAAGAGAACTGGTGTGTGATCTTCCAGTCACACCAATGCTGTGTGGTTCCTATTTCTCCAAATCTAACACTTGCTACTATCTGCTTTTCCAAAATTCCAGCTTTGCTGGTAAGACTGAGGTGTTATCTTGTTAGAGTTTTGGTTGCATTTCTCTATTGACTAATGATACTAAGCATCTTTGCATGATACAAGCATCTTTTCATCTTTTTATTTACCATTTCTCCATATTTTTATAAGACATCATCTGAAGCTTGGGTTTGGACTCCCTAGATCTCTCCAGAAATTTCCAGCTTACAGGAGATGATGGGAAAGGTCATCGAATAAAATTTATTTTTAATTTTAAAACAGTAAAAATAAAATCAAAATAAACCATAAAATAAATTGTTTTTACTTAAGAAAATAACCTAAGCGCTTCTAAAACTCCACATGGGAGAAACCATTTTTCTCTTCTAAAATGATAGAATAGACACAGTGCATTAACTTTCAGAAGATCTGGGAGAACAGCAGGTTCACAATTGTGGAAGCTTAGGATGTTTGTATTTTTCTTTGGCAGGTTTCTTTTCCTTTTTCTTTTCACTGAATTAAAGGCAAGATAAAACCACCTAGAGGTTTGCTTCCCTTCTCAGCAGGAAAAGAGAAAAAAAGAACGGCAGAACAAAACAGAATTTCTCAGGAAGAGAGAGTACTGACATGAAATATCAGTAATGGCAGGTTAAAGAAATAAATCCACGGAATTAAGTTTTACTTCACTAAAATGCTGAGAGAAAGATTACACGAGAATCAGAGTTCAGGGCCTATTTGAAATGGATGATCGAATTTTTCTAATGTACAAGCCCACTAACAGATGTAATTAGATTATGCTAACATGATAAATAGTTACTGAATATCTCCCTAAATTAGATTGACCTCCATCTGGAAGGACCATAACTCTCAACAAAGGCTTGCTTTACTAGCTAAATAATTTTCATGCAGGTGCTAAGAGGGACATCTTTAGAGGGTTTTGCACAGGGATGGGGGATTCCTTCCGGATCCTGGTTTATTTCCATGGTACCCGTGTGGGGTGGGCCGTAGTATCCCATTAGGAACTTTGTATTAGACAAACCGCTTTATCGCCAACCATGAATGTTTTCCAAAACCAATTCGTTTCCATCTCAGCACACTGCGTTGTGAGTTTTACACACAGCTTTTGTGACTTTAAAATCTCCAGAGTCCTACTGTGCTGTGTGATCAAAAATGAGTGAGAAAGTGACTTTTTTTCCCCTCTTAGCTAATATTTTTTCCTTGCTTCCTTGGTTTTTGTTTGAAATATCCGAGTGCTGTCACTTTAAATTGAATGGCAAACTTTTGTGAATTTCAACAAAAATGTGCTAAATTTGCAAACGAGGATAGGTTTAGGCTTCTGTCTTAATTTTCTATTAATAAAATAGGGAATGCAGATGAGTGAAATATTGCAGGTGTCTGTGAACTTAATACTTGCAAAGAAGTAATGTTTTGGTATAACCAAATGTATTTACAATGCAACGCTTTCCTTTCCTCTAGAAATGAGGATGCAAACTGGAGAAGCTTTTACTTGTTCGGAGGTTTCATTTGTTTGTTCCTGTTACTTACCAGAACGTCCTGGGCTCTGACCCAGAGCATTTTAAATTCACATTCCGCACTTCTGAACTGGTTGCCTTGGGTAGGATGAATTCTCTGAGTCTCATTCTACTCAGAAGTAAAATGGGGATAATGATGCCTGCATAAAGTAACTGATTTCAAATTAGATATCGCTGTAAGAAATAGCTTCATAGCATCAGCACTCTCTGCAGTTTATTATATTTCAAATGAGATAAAGCAGTGGCCTTCATATTTCTTATCCTTAGCCTTTCATTGAAAAAACTTGCATACTCATAAATAAGTATAAAATAGTTTATGGGCTTTGGAGCTGAGGATGTAGCATGGTTTCCTGATTATGAGGCCAGGTTTGTGCAGGAACCCCACCCCACACAAAGTGATTTTAATGAACTACTACTTCATGTTCAATAAAAGTGATAAACATATGTTATTAATGTATAATTGCTAATAAATATTGACAGTATTTTCCCTGAGATACTAATTAAAAATTTTAGCAGCTGCAATATAATTGAGTTCACATTATAGTTTTATATAGCCTTGGATTAGTAATTAAAAGATCTGCCTCTCTGATACTTCACTTCATGATTGATCACCATGGAAATGTGTTACTTTAAAGCATGTGTG